>NC_047116.1:53184836-53452336 GCF_902500255.1 Thalassophryne amazonica
AGAGCCTGTTCCCTATCATTGGCTTTTATTAAATTAAATTATGATGGCCATTTATTCTGTTCAGTATTAAATAATTTTAATCACTGCAACAATAGATTCATCTTGAAGCTCAGCATGTGAAACATTCATATTGTTGATGTCATATGCATGCACAGATTTGCATATAAGAGCACATCAGGTGTAATTTCTGTCATTGCCATTACAAACTGGCTTTCATTTGAAAATGTTACAAAATGTGTCACATCATGATTGTTCTATTCCGTGCAGAAACTGATGGGTCCTGTTCTATATGTCCATATGCTAGTGTGGGATAACTGGTGCTTTTTTTTTTTTAAATCCGCTGGCCTTTTTCTTCGCAGAACAGAAGCTAATCAAAGAGGACATTTAAGCCTGAACACAAATGTGGATGCATGAAAATGCATCACTGCACTTAACTTTAAACATCTGTGCAATCTGTCCTCCTGCTATTAAATCATATCAAGTGTATTTATGAACAACAGCCAGATGACAGGAAGGAAAGCTGCTGTATGTTGTGCGATGTATTGCACTGCCTCATGATGGATATTAGACCCACAGAACAAATAGACTGACTTTTTAAATTACAATTTGATCATATGAATGCGACTTCTTTTGGTGTGTTTTGCATTTATTTATGGAGTGATTGTGTTTGTTAAAGCTCTGCTTTTTACTTTGTGAAATTTCTGAAATGGGAATGGAAAAGGCACGACAGCTGTTCACTGCGAGGAATAAAGGAATATCACAGATGATTCTGGAAGATAATCATTTATTCACAGAGATGGACAAACTGTACAGAGGTTACTTGTAGCTCAAAGTACAAGCACAACTTTAGAAACATTTCTGTAATCGGAAAAAATAAGTCTTCCCCCAGTCCCCACAAATTAAAAACTATGACAGTAAAACTTTAACTTTATAAAAAGAGACTGAAATACCAAAAAAAAAAAAAAAAAAAAAAAAAAATTCTGACTTAACTCTGACCTCTGATTGCTGACCTTTGATCTGGATTGTTGGCCACTGATCCAGATATTGTGGCAGTACAAAGAGGAAAAGTTACAAACACCTGGATCTGATTGCACATTGATGACAGACTTTGTGATCATCTGTGTTTTTGAAACCTCTTCAAACATTTTAGGTTAATGTAACACAATTTATATTTATTTATATAAATAAAAATAGAACAGAGTTTGACCGGCAAAGAGGTCCAACTTGGGCTTTTGACAAAGAAGAGAATCTGAGCAGAACATCTCTAATTTATTTCTCCTAAATATTGACAAGTCACATTATGAGCTCTATAAACAATCATTTGAACAGGTTTTAACCAGATGTCTTTAAAATATATTTTGCTTTGATGTGAAGTCATTAATGGACATCAGGAAAGAGCTACATCTACTCCATACAGGAGCAATAATATTCATCTTTTATTCTTTAGTGACAACAATTTGTTCTCAGTACTTTGACTTCACGGAACTTTCTGAAGAGAAAGTAAGAAACAAACAGTATGTAAAACCATCAAAGCAGAATTATGTGAAGCCTTAGCAGACATTGATCTGTTGTCGATTTGTCTTCATTCACACAGAGCTGCTTTGAAGTTTCTAAATCAAAGAAAACACCTCAGCTTCAAACGTGTTTTAGAGAATAAAACTAAACTTAATTCTCCAGATAAACCAGTATTAACTGAACGATTGCGGGATTTTTTTTTCATTAGAAAAGACTGGATTAAGAAGAGTTGTCATTTTACTGAAACCAGTAATATGACAAATTTGAAAATGAAAAACACTTATTCAAAAGCAATCTGGCTACAACAAAGCATGATTTGGGTAGTAACACATTTTGACAACAGTGCCAAGCTTAATACTATTTACATGACAACAAAAAGAAAAACCTCAACTTTGAAATATATACATAAATCCGAATTCCTGACCTATATTCTAGCTAGATAAACAGGCAGGCACAGTCGTACAACCAGAATCCTCCGCCGGTAATTTGTACCATGGCATTCATTTGGCCCTAGTGTTGGATGAACCACTTTGGCTGCTCCAATGTTTCGTTGGTGATCAAACCACGTTACCACACTGGGATTACAGTAAACACAATACTGGTAGTTCTGCTGTCAAAATTTAAATCTGGACAGTTTATAATTTATGTAGAATGGTGTTTTTATGTTCGACTGATTAAGGTAGGCATATAAAAAAGAGCCACTCTTCAACAAGATGTGCAGTCTTTAAGAGATCCGAGATACACACAATCAGGACGTCCAGCTCAAATCTGGTGAAAATCTAGAACAGTTTGTCCACTTTATCATGGGCACAAGAAAGTGTGACAGATGTAAATAATTCAGCACATTCTCGTATTAAACAGCAGGGATCTGTAAATGGAAGTGCATTTAAAGTGTAAAGATTTCTTTTTTTGTGGGGGGGCAGACTTTTACAGTATCACTGACGTGAGTGTGCGTGTGTCTCATTTGAGAGGACTTTTAAACAGTAATGTTACCACATTTATTTACTGTCTGTTAGAAGCAGACAGACAGATGGGTGTTTTGGTAGCCTGGCTGTGGCGATGATCAACTCTTCAGGTGGTTAATGGATCTGCACTTGGTCTTAATGTGGCTGAGCAGTGGCTCTCCTAGCTGCCCATCGGCTGGTTGGACTTCTGCAGCTCAGGCAGAGTGAGCTCATACCTTACAACAAAACACATATGATATATTCATAACACTATTCTTCAGCAAAATCATTTTCAATCATTATAAATGTATTATTATTATTGATTGAAACCAGGCTTCAGTCCAACAATTATAACAAATATAACTTATTAACATCACTTTGAGCAGATGGGATGAGTTCATCAGTGAAATCACCTGCTGGAGTCAGTGACTACAAAGAAAACCTGTACCCTGTAAGCCCTTTCTGGAACAGTTTGGACACCACTGCTAGAAATCATACTTTAGAGGGGCTGAGCAGTGGTTCTCAATGGTTTGGCTTTGGTGTGGGCATTAAAAATTAGGGCGCATTTATTCTCTCAGTAATCATGGACTACAATCTAATGTCATGAAGCTACAGGTGCCTGCCAAAACTGAGTCACAACAATTTCACTTGACGCACATCTTAGATTTGTCATTCAAGGCAGTAACCACACAAGCTATATTACAGATACTTATAATAAAATGCTATAAGAAAAACAAGGCCTTCACATCTCACATCAGCTGCAGCTTCTGACCTACTGCAGCCACAACACACAAGCTCTCACTCAGAGCAACCATGCCGTCAATTATTTACACCAGGTACTTAAGATTCAGACCTAACATACATTAAAAAAAAATTAAGATAAAAGGAGATTTCATTCTATACCAGTCTGTGACGCCTTTGTTTAGATCCAGCTGGGAAAGCTCGAGCACGACCTGTGGACAGACAGCACAGCTTCAAGCAGGTATGTTTGAACTGATGTACAACCCCAGTTCAGATGAAGTTGGAACATTGTGTGAAATGTAAATTAAAACAGAATACAATGATTTGCAAATCCTCTTCAACCTATATTCAATTGAGTACACCACAAAGACAAGATATTTAATGTTGAAACTGATAAACTTTGTTTTTGTGCAAATATTTGCTCATTTTGAAATGGATGCCTGCAACACATTTCAAAAAAAGCTGGGACAGTTGTATGTTTAACACTGTGTTACATCACCTTTCCTTCTAACAACAATAAGTGTTTAGGAACTGAGGACACTGTGCGTGTCATGATTGTGTATAAAAGGAGCATCCCCAAAAGGCTCAGCCGTTGACAAGCAAAGATGCGGTGAGGATCACCACTTTGTGAACAAATGCGTGAAAAAAAAATAAAATAAATAGTTCAACAGTTTAAGAACAATGTTTCTGAACATTCAATTGCAAGGAATTTAGGGATTCCATCACCAACACTCCATAATATAATCAGAAGATTCAGAGAATCTAGAGAACTTTCTACATGTAAGCAGCAAGGTCGAAAACCAACACTGAATGCCCGTGACCTTTGATCCCTCAGGCGGCACTGCATTAAAAGCCAACATCATTGTGTAAAGGATCTAACCGCGTAGGCTCAGGAACACTTCAGAAAACCATTGTCAGTTAACAGTTCATCGCTACATTGACAAGTGCAAGTTAAAACTCTACCATGCAAAGCGAAAGCCATATATCAACAACATCCAGAAATGCTGCTGCCTTCTCTGGGCCAGAGCTCATTTGAAATGGACAGAGGCAAAGTGGAAAAGTGTGCTGTGGTTTGATGAGCCCACATTTCAGATTGTTTTTGGAAATCATGGACGTTGTGTCCTCCAGACAAAAGAGGAAAAAGACCATCCAGATTGTTACCAGTGCAAAGTTCAAAAGCCAGCATCTGTGATGGTATGGGGTTGTGTTAGTGCCCATGGCATGGGCAACTTACACATCTGTGATGGCACCATCAGTGCTGAAAGGTACATCCAGGTTTTGGAGCAACACAGGCTGCCACCCAAGCAACATCTTTTTCAGGGACGTCCCTGCTTATTTCAGCAAGACAATGCCAAGCCACATTCTGTACATGTTACAACAGCGTGGCTTCATAGTATAAGAGTGCGGGAAGTAGACTGGCATGCCTATAGTCCAGACCTGTCGCCCATTGAAAATGTGTGGCGCATTATGAAGCGCAAAACACAACAACGGAGACCCCGGACTGTTGAACAACTGAAGTCGTACATCAAGAAAGAATGGGAAAGAATTCCTCCTACAAAGCTTCAACAATTAGTGTCCTCAGCTCCCAAATGCTTATTGAGTGTTGTAAGAAGGAAAGGTGATGTAACACAGTGGTAAACATACAGTAGTGTTCAGAATAATAGTAGTGCTATGTGACTAAAAAGATGAATCCAGGTATTGAGTATATTTCTTATTGTTACATGGGAAACAAGGTACCAGTAGATTCAGTAGATTCTCACAAATCCAACAAGACCAAGCATTCATGATATGCACACTCTTAAAGCTATGAAACTGGGCTATTAGTAAAAAAAAAAAAGTAGAAAAGGGGGTGTTCACAATAATAGTAGTGTGGCATTCAGTCAGTGAGTTCGTCAATTTTGTGGAACAAACAGGTGTGAATCAGGTGTCCCCTATTTAAGGATGAAGCCAGCACCTGTTGAACATGCTTTTCTCTATGAAAGCCTGAGGAAAATGGGACATTCAAGACATTGTTCAGAAGAACAGCGTAGTTTGATTAAAAAGTTGACTGGAGACGGGAAAACCTATATGCAGGTGCAAAAAAATTATAGGCTGTTCATCTACAATGATCTCCAATGCTTTAAAATCGAGAAAGAAAAAAAAAAAAAAAAAGACGCGTGGAAGAAAACGGAAAACAACCATCAAAATGGATAGAAGAATAACCAGAATGGCAAAGGCTCACCCATTGATCAGCTCCAGGATGATCAAAGACAGTCTGGAGTTACCTGTAAGTGCTGTGACAGTTAGAAGACGCCTTTGTGAAGCTACTTTATTTGCAAGAATCCCCCGCAAAGTCCCTCTGTTAAATAAAAGACAAGTGCAGAAGAGGTTACAATTTGCCAAAGAACACATCAACTGGCCTAAAGAGAAATGGAGGAATATTTTGTGGACTGATGAGAGTAAAATTGTTCTTTTTGAGTCCAAGGGCCACAGACAGTTTGTGAGATGACCCTCAAACTCTGAATTCAAGCCACAGTTCACAGTGAAGACAGTGAAGCATGGTGGTGCAAGCATCATGATATGGGCATGTTTCTCCTACTATGGTGTTGGGCCTATATATCGCATGCCAGGTATCATGGATCAGTTTGGATATGTCAAAATACTTGAAGAGGTCATGTTGCCTTATGCTGAAGAGGACATGCCCTTGAAATGGGTGTTTCAACAAGACAATGACCCCAAGCACACTAGTAAACAAGCAAACTCTTGGTTCCAAACCAACAAAATTAATGCCTCGCAGATGTGAAGAAATCATGAAAAACTGTGGTTATACAACTAAATACTAGTTTAGTGATTCACAGGATTGCTAAAAAAGCAGTTTGAACATAATAGTTTTGAGTTTGTAGCGTCAACAGCAGATGCTACTATTATTGTGAACACCCCCTTTTCTACTTTTTTTTTTTTTTTTTTTTTTAGTAATAGCCCAATTTCATAGCCTTAAGACTGTGCATATCATGAATGCATGGTTTTGTTGGATTTGTTAGAATCTACTGGTACCTTGTTTCCCATGTAACAAGAAATATACTCAAAACCTGGATTAATCTTTTTAGTCACATAGCACTACTAGTATTCTGAACACTACTGTGCCACTGTCCCAGCTTTTTTGAAATTTGTTGCAGGCATTAATTTCAAAATGAGCAAATATTTGCACGAAACAATAAAGTTTGAGTTTTAACATTAAATATCTTGTCTTTGTTGTGTATTCAGTTGAATATAGGTTGAAGAGAATTTGCAAATCATTGTATTCTGTTTTTATTGACATTTTACACAACATCCCAGCTTCATTGGAATTGGGGTTGTAAATACTTTTTTAAAAGTTGTTTGAGACAACAAAGTGGTAACGTAATACACAGTATATACAAAATCAAAAGCATACGGTTAGAATTATTAGCTGTGATCTGAACAAGAAGTTACAGATTAGGGCCCGTATTCACAAAGCATCCAAAGGCTAAAAGTAGCTCTTAGTGACGCCATTTCTTAGAATTTTCCCTTGGAAAGATAAAAGTTATTCACAAAGCATCTTAGGCCTTAAGAGAGGGAAGTGTGGGAGGGCTGGAGGTTTGGACAAAACCCATCAAGCCTAAACGTGCGCCAACATTGCGTTATCACGGCGCTACATGGCTTAGTGTGGCTGATGCGAGCCATTTGAGACTAATGACCGGTCAGTCGTGGCTCACTAGAGGCTGCTACGTGGCACATACGACCCACATAGAGGCACCTTCATAGCGGATACGTGATAGGTGAAAACGTGGGTCATTCTTCGAATAACCGCTGACACACCCATGCGTGACTCATTATTCATGGCTTATTATTCGGTGGGACCCAGGCTTAAGAGTGTCTTAAACAAGAAGGTGGAAAGACAGAGCGGAAGGAGACACAGTCTCTGTGTATTGAATGGCAGTGATTCAGTAACACGCTCCCGGCTTGATGGTGCAGGAATAATGTTTGTGATTCACCTCATCAGGAATGAGTTTACTTTTCCCACCCAGCGTTGTAATGCAATAACGCCTGAGATGAAGGTCATCACAACATTGTGATACCTGGCTACAAGCAAAAAAAAAAAAAAAAAAAAAAGTAAATTGCATGTAAATTCTATAACATTCATACAATTATTAATAAAGTAAGCAATGCCAGCAAGCTGCAATCTCCGCTCTCGCTTTGGGTTGCAGCACGTACCAGCACTTCTCACACACATCGCTTGTGTGCATTACCAGTACGGAGAGTAAACAAAACAATAAGCTGATTAATATAACAATCGGCATGTGAATGATATACAATCAAACATTTTGAAGCTGTGTAACAATTCATTTAATTTTGCTGAGTTTCATCACCATGACATTAAATTATTTTCATGATTACACATTTCTTAATACAGTTCAGGTTATATGATTGGTTGATTTTACAACCCCTGGCAATAATTATGGAATCACCATAAACAACTGAATGAACATCCTCTGAAGCCGGTGATTCCATCATTTTTGCCAGGGGTTGTACTGTCCATTCATAACTAGGAGCGCAGAGCGCATTTGTTTATTTTTTCCTCCTTCCCATTTTGTGACAACCAATCAGCTTTTAGAAGACTGCGTCATACCTAGCAGCGGGGTCCACCCCGTCTCCACATAAATGTAAGAGTTTATGTCCGTGCTCAGAGTTGCTCTCAGACACTACCTAGATCAAGAAATCTTGAGGCTGAGTTGGGAGCTCTCTGAGAGGACTGAGAATCTTTGTGAATACAGGCCCAGGGGTTTATCAGGAAACATTCTTATGTAGAACATCAGACGTTACAATGTAAACATTTTATTTGGTCAGTCACAAGCAGCACATTTTACCGTGCCAATCTCCTTTCTCTCTCTCCTGTGGAACATTTTGTTGTTTTTCACCGACACATCCAACTTCCTACTCCGCACTTCACTAAGTGACACATCAAACTCAAACCTGTGAGGAAATGCGAAGGATACACTGTTAACGGTTGTTGCTTGAGCATGTAATACCTTGTTTCTGCAAATGGTATCAGTAACGATACAAAAATATCATTTTTGTGTTTTTAGTGGCAACCAAATGAAGCATAATACTAATACAATTTATACATCACACTGCCGAAAACTAACTCATAAAATTGAAAATTTTGGGATTTTCTCTCCACAAGACAGACAAATCCCATTTGCTTACTTGTCGTTGAAGACAGGATTTATTGTCCTCTTTTTGACGTGTGTTCTCTTGCGGTGTCTCCAGGTTTGGTCGGGGAGCAAATACAGGCGAACGTAAGAGTCTGTGCTGTTCTCGCTGCAGGGGAACAAGTCCCTGTAGAGAAGGGAAAGAAGTAAGACCGAACACAAGAAGTTTAAAGTTTAGAATCAAAGTATGCAAGATTTAAAATAAGAAAAAAAGTGTTTAGATCTTATGTTACACACTCATTAAGCTTGGTTTGGTGAAATCATCTTTGCTCCAGTTCACAGTTACATTTATAACATAAATATGGACATAATGCAGCCAAAAAGACAGTGTCATTCTGACAAATCCCAGCCTTTCCTTTTGAATCAGGCTGTTTCATTTACACCAAACAAATCAACACTAAACATTCTCAATCTAATACCATTTATAAAGGTTAAGTGTTCATTTTATTTTTAAAATGTGTGTTAGCTGTATATGAGAAGGTTTAAAATTTGCTCAGATGTAGGCTGACCAAATGCAACTGCCTTGATGCTTGGAAAGATCAGTGAGTACCTGCAGGAGTTCACAATAACGATGAGTTTTTTCCTCAGGGTAGCATAGCGCACAGTTAGCTGGATCTCCCCAAATGACCCCTTATGGTTCCTAATAGCCCTACAATGATTAAAAGAACACTCAATTTTATTAATAGATTCAAGCTGAACAGATGCAGTTCATTGGTCTATCACATCCTGTCAGCTCTAATTAGCTCTGGTAACACTGCACAAAATTCCACAAACCAAAGTCAGACTCACTCTGGATATTGTGCTCCTTCTGTAATATCCAATCGCGATGAGGCAATAGAGTTGTCCGAAAGCAGACTGTGGGAGTCATATCGACGCATGCTCAACCCCGAAGAGGGCTTCTGCTGAGTTCCGGAAGCCAGGAAGGAGCCACGGCGGTTGTGTGTGTAACTGTCACTTAAGCCATTGACAGACTTCGCTGGAGATAAGGATTGGGCAACTGGAGAGCTGGCAAGCCTGGGAGCAGCGGAAGCAGCTAATGTAGCACTTCCCTGTTTGGCCTGTAGGCTTTGCACACTGGGTTGTGGTGGAGTCTTGATGATGTCTTGTGGTGGCCGTTCCACAGTAAGAATCTAGCATGCGATTGAGAATCAATGTTGGTAAACCAAGATAACGAGATATCCGTAACAAAAATCACAAAAGGACAACACATACAAAACAAAGTAGTAAAACGAGGACACTTAGTCATATTGATGGAACAACATTTTAGTTGTAAAAATATATTCATTCTCCATAATCATCATTATTATTAGTATTATTATGTGCAAAAAATATCTTTAAAATTGGACCTTTACTCTAAAGTTGTGGGGCTTCCGACCCCTCACCCATCTGGCTAAATGTAGAAAGTGCTACCAGATTCAATCAATGTTGCACAAGAAATTGGTGCTTAATTGAAAAAGCCTGGCTTGAAAAGAACCAACTTCCATTTTAGGCTAATCCGTTCCACTGGATCTGGACATGGTTAACTGTAGTGGGGCTTATACAAGCCTGCAATGTGTGGATGCACAGATTACATAAGTTGGATAGCACAACAGCGTGTCGAAAATGCAATACAATGACAAAAGCACAGTCAAAATTTGAAGGAAGAGAGAGCTGTGTTCTTCACAGCAGACCTTGTTGGTGGAACTGGACAAGGACAACAAACACAGAATCATGAAAAAGCGCAAATATGCATAACTGGCTCGCTGTAATACCAGTGATCTTAAGACAACGCCGTCATTGAGTCCATCATCAACTCTTCCTTCACTGTCTGGTATGCTGCTGCTGCCACTGCTAAGAACAGGAGCAGCACAGAAGGTGATCAACTGCAATCTGCCATCCCTACAGGACCTGTATACCTCCAGGGTCCTAACGCAAGCAAGGAATATTGTGGCTGATCCCTCTCACCCAGGACACAAACTTTTCGTCACCCTCCCCTCTGGCAGATGGCTGAGATCCATCAGGACTAAAACCTCAAGACACAAAAACAGCTTCTTTCCATCTGCAGCTAGACTAATAAATAATGCCAGAGACCCCCATTTACCCTGCATCCCTCCCCTCCCCAGAAAGTACAGATCAGTCATCCCTGCAGTGAAAGGTAGTGTACATTTGCACACCAATCATATGCTTCTGCACAGCCCCATCACACTATGCTGTATTTATTATTTAACAGTGAACGTAGTCTTGCCTATTTCAGTCTTTTACTTCTTATAGAAGTATTTTTTCCTTTTTTTTATTACTGTTGTTTAAACACCAATAAACATCAGATGAAATTCCTTTTATGTGAAACTTACTTGGGAATAAATTCGATTCCGACTGACTGAGAAGGATTAAGCACCATGCTCTGTGAGCACATCTGTGGCGCAGCCAGTAGAGCATTGTTTTTACCAAGACACAATGGTTTGAATCCTGTTGTGAAATTTTTGTTTTTTGGGCATCGTGTTTCAGATGATAATAGCACAGATATGAGTTTCATACAGTAGTAATGTTTATTCTTTTTTCCCCCCCAGCAAACATCACTGACATACGGCTTTAGCACACATTTCTCGTGCCAGGCTTCTTATAGCTGATTCTCCAGACAACTGTCAACCACCAAATCTTAGTGAAATAGAGTGAACTGAGGTTTAGGAAACAAATGAATATGCACTGAGAAAATGACATTATTGACAATATTAGTTTTCCTTATTACCAGTGTCCTCATAAGGAGGTAGTACAAAGACAAACGTTAACTTATTTTAAAACCTCTAAACATTCAAGTGTCTTTATTAGTTTTTTGGTCGATTTCATGGTTTTGCCTCTGTAAAAAAAAACATAGTTGAGTCGAATGAAACAAGATGTGCTCATGTGAGGTATGATTATGTAATCAGTGTGTGTTTTAATCATCTATTTGCATGTGGTATAAATGTGATATTATGGAAAACATTTAGTCCACCTCTATGCACTATGAGTGAATACGTGCACAGAGCATGCAAATACAAATGCTGACCCTGAGAGTGGCCTTCAGTTTGATCTGGCTGTTGGCTCCAGAGAATTCTAACATGAGGCGCTGGTCGAGTGTCATGTCGGAGATGCCGAGGAGGCGAGTCAGAGGCAGACTCAGAGTACCAAGCACAGTTTTCTTCTCATGTGCTTTGACCTGCATTATGACAAAGAAGCTACAATATTCAAGGAGCAATTATAAAATAAGCTGATCACTACATATGATGCAATACTGCTAAAAATCCATTCACAGTCATTTCTATAAAAAGCATCACTCCTTCAAAGAGGCATTATGTGATTCTTAAATATCCTACCTGAATACAGAGTCGCTGCGTTTTCACATCATGCACAAAGAAGGTGAAGCCCTCGGCCCACTCCGGGTCTTTAGATGTAAACGCAACCTGAGGAAAGAGAAGACAGTGATGACAATAGAGTGTTTAAAATGAACAAAACAATACCGCCAACCACCTAACTGCTGTCGCTGTTTGCACGTGTTGTACATCAGTGGTAGTAAACCTTCTGTGTGGAAATGCCTGAAGTAACACACTTGTCAACTTCTGTATTGAAGACCTCAAAAGCTTTATTTACACATGTACAGCAAACATCATTTTTATTTATCTGTATATATAATAAATGAATGTATGATGTCCAAGCTTGCATCTGACAGGCACATCCAAATAGTTAGGATAATGTACAGGAACATCTGTGCCAAATATGGACCGGAAGTAAGAGTTCAAGCAGGGAACAGCACCAAAGGTGGTTGAGAAGAGCAGCATTATGATGCTGCGGGATTTCAGTTTCCACAGAGACAAACAGCTGCTGTCCAACCCACCAGATACAGTGGTTGTAGGAAGGGAGCAGAAAAGGCCAGCTGTGGTAGATGTGACAATTCCAAGTGATAGCAAAATCAGAAAGAAAGAGCATGAGAAAATCAAGATGTACCAGGGGATGAAGGAAGAACTAGAAGAGATGTGGAAGGTAAAGACCACAGTATCCCAAGTTCTAACAAGAGCTGTCAGGGCTGTGACACCCATACTGGGTGAATGACTCGAGCCGAATCAAAGTACAACTGAAGCCTCTGTCAAGAACAGCACAGTCACAGGAATAACTACAATACTATGCAGGACCCTCAAACTCCCAGAAACTCTCAAGCCTTTGGTGGAGGCAGTGGTGGGCACAGCTAACCAAAACGTTAGCTTCAATAACCACTAATCAATTAACTGATAAGTTATCTTTATATAAGGCTAAACTGATAAACCACCCAAAAAAAACAAAAAAAAAACTTATCGAAAGCTACATCTAACCGATAACTTTCAGTACCGTCTCCAGTACACTCTCAGCTACTAACAAGCCAATTTTGAGTTTAAGCATCACCAGCGCTTCTGATAGAATCAAAGGCGATCACAAACCCAACCACAGCCGAAGAGTCAGCGCTTCTATCTTTGTGAGCCCTGCCCACTGCTGTAGAGCGTCATTTACCTTGATTGTATACAGTGGTCCAGCCGTGAGGCAGACATCTTGAAAAGGAAAGCAGGTTTGACTTATGATTTTGATTTATAAATCAAATTAATCCAGATAGAATAACTCTTCTGTAGTGGGGTTGGTGGTGGTGTGTCTGCCTGACGCTGTGGTCCTCCACCCAGTGGTGGGCACAGATCCGCAAATCCGCTAACTTCTAATTAGCAAAGCCAACTTTTTTGTTAAAGGATTAGCTTTTCAGCTAGCTTCAAAAACCATCAGTGAACCAATTAGCTTCTGATATATTTATTTCTGATAACTTTTAAACCGCTAACTTTTTTTACATAGTTAGTAACGGTGAAAAACATTTAGAAACCCTGTTAGCTCCAGTCTGCTATGTATTTTGCAGCAGTGAGGTAGCTGAGAGGAGCTGAGCTCTACTATCTGGTTTTGATTTATAAATCAAATTCTATCCGGATTCATTTGAGTTATAAAACAAAACAATAAGTCAAATCTGCTTTCCTTTTCAAGACGTCTGCTTCATGGCTGGACCTCTGTATGCTGTCAAGGGTAATGGCTTTTGTTTTTTTTGTTTGTTTGTTTGTTTTGTTTTTGTGGCAGTCTGACAGCCAGGCCCCTTCTGCTGAGGTAGAGTTGAGCTCAGCTCCTCTCACCTGCAAAATAAGTAGCAGACAGGAGATAACAGAGTTTATAAATGTTATTTTCACCGTTACTATGTAAAAAATGTTAGCGGTCTAAAAGTTATCAGAACTAAATATATCAGAATCTAATTGGTTTGCTGATGGTTTTTTAAGCTATCTGAAAAACTAATCCATTAACAAAAAAGTTACCTTTGCTAATTAGAGGTTAGCGGATTAGCGGAACTGTGCCCACCACTGGGTGGAGGACTAGAACATTAGAAAGACACACCACCACGAAACCCACTAGAGAAGAGGGGAGCAAGGATGAGAAAGGGGTTCATCAAAAGTGCAACCATCTTCTCTTGCAGACACTGGATGGGCTTCACTGTCTTTCATGCACATCTTTTATATCGTGTGCTTCCATTGTGTAACGTACCACAGAGGTCCAACAAATGGTTTAAGGAGAAGTTGCACTTACATGACTCATGGAAAGAGAGTGACAGGGTGATTCCTCCATAAGGCCCAAAACTCCATTTGCAGGGGAATAAAAATAATCTAAATTAAATGGTAAATGGACTGCATTTATATAGCGCTTTTCCATCTGTATCAGATGCTCAAAGCGTTTACAATGATGCCGTGCATTCACCCCATTCACACAGACACACTCCCATACCAAAGCCAGGAAGCTGCCATGCAAGGCACTCACTACACACCGGGAGCAACTTGGGGATTAAGAACTTTGCCCAAGGGCCCTTAGTGATTTTCCGGTCAGGCTTGGGTTTGAACCGAGGATCCTCTGGTCTGAAGCCCAATGCTTAGCCACTAGACCATCACCTCCCTCAATCTAATATGAAGTAATTCCTAAACAAGCGTCTTACTGAATTTGTAACTGTGTTAACATGACACAATAAACAACAGTACCTTGCTTTTCTGAACAACCTTATCCACGGAAAGCTCCACATATGAATTTGGACCAACATTTCTCTTTGTAAGCTGAAAAAAAGAAAATCAAGAGTTATGTATTGTTAATGTGGGGTTTATTATAAATCCCAATAGTTGTACACACCAACATTCAAAAACCAAAGTATGAGAGCTCTCGGCTTTGACAGAACAAACAGTAGCATGCTTTAAAACAAACTGGTGGCTGCAGTTCCCACAGTTCTTTGCATTGCTGCAGGAAGCTACATGCTACTGACTGCTGACAGTCTAAATTTAAACGAGTAGAACCACCAAACATTACAATCTGGTAACTTGCTTTCATGAAAAATACCATCAACCGCATGAGTCAGGAGCTTTACATTTTCATATTTTAATTGTTTTGTTTAATTAAACAGAGATGGTGGTGTTACTGGTCACAAAAACTAATTCCAAATGGCATTATTGTTTACACATGCTTGGTACTAAAGGAAAATTCTCTCAAGCTCGATCTGGACTGGATACATTTTGTATGGGGTGGTAATGTAACTTTTTTAACTACAGAATAACTTGTTTCACACAGAATAAGAAAGCTCTGTATAAATGGTCACTAATTTGGGTTAAGATCACTCAGGCTAAAGGTCAAAACTGATGTTTTTTCCACTTTTTACATTGAAGTGGTCACACATATGGTGGTAGGTTCCAGAATTGCCCAGTCAGGACAAGTTTGGCAATCACTGGGTGATGTCCGTCTGTTAGCCGAAACCACCCAGGTTACTTTTCTGATTTCTACCAAACTTGTTATGTCAATGAAGGTCGGCCCCAAATTTGGCATCAAAAAAAAAAAAAAAATGGCAGCAGTCAAGGAATTTGATTTTCAACCTGATCTGCACAAATATGGCAAACACTTACATGGATTCCAAAATGAAAATCAATCATTGGGGTCAAATGTCAGCTGGCCACAACTGTTAAAGTCTTCATGCCCATGGGTCGTAATACCTAGTATAATGGAATTCAGAAGCCTTCTCAAACTCATATCACATAACTAAGTTTATCTTTAGACCAGACTTCATCTTGTGGCCTCACTGCTGTAAATGTATTCAAAATTAACATGAGACTAACATATCTGTACCAAAAAGAAATATCTTGACCTGGAAATGAAGAAATGATTGTACCTCAAGTAATAATGAGCGATGGGACTGTCTAATAGCTTTAACATTATAACATGTACTTATTTTCTTTTTGACTAGAAAAAGAAGGTCTAGAATAAAACAAATCTCTGCAGTTATTGTTCAAATACAAACAATGATCAGGGAAAAAGTGTCTAAAAACATTTAATTTCCTGATTGTCAGTATCAAACAATGACCAGCAGAGGGCATCCACGGGTAATAACTGCTAAGGACAGCTGGAGTACTTTGTATTAAGAGGGGCGGAGGTTATATGTTCACTCCTTTTGTCTGTTTGTGAACAGCCTGTATGTAACTCACAATTTTTCATATATTGTTATACGTAAATTATTTATTTATTACAGAGGATTCCTATCCTGATAGACAAGGACTGATTCAATTTTCAAGGTCATAGATCAAAGGTAAACTTCAGGAAAAATCTTGGAAAATTGGAAAAAGCCCTATCCTTTAACGTTGAACAAATTTTCAAAAATTCATAACTCTTGTCACAAAAAGATTGAATTTCTTTCATACAAGGTGACCTAAAACAAACAAACAAACAAACAAAACAAATCCATTAAAACTTGTAATAAATCCGACAAAGGACCAGCAAATTTCTTAAAATGTGCTGGACTTAAACTTCAGTCTGTATACGATCATTCCCCAAAGACAGTCTTTCCAACATACCTTTGCCAACCAAGGAAAATACATTTTGCCTGGAGGCTTATTTTGCCAAGAAATCATACCATTTTGAGCATATTTTGGAAAAACATGACTTTTTTGCAGCGCCACCAAGATAACTGAAATATTGGGGAAAACCCCATTTAAAGTATATTTTACATTACTTCTTAATCAAACGTGCCCCAAGTGCGGTGGTCTAATTTTAAACTAAAGCACCTCCGCTAACACTAGTTTCCAATTCCACAAATTTTTACCTTGGAAAAAATTTAACGTAAAGTTCTGTGAGAAGTGGCTTTTCATAAGCTAAATGTCAGACGTATGTATTTAGTTCATGCACTTGAATCAAAGTGTTTTTTTTTTTTTTGTAGTGTTGTCAGGGGTTTTGTTTAAACTTTTTCAGTTTCTGAATTTTTTTCAGATAATTTTCACAGAACATTGGTTATCTCTATTATGCACAATTTGTCATTGCTTTTTGGTTACTTGGTTTCAGGCTGATAACTGGAAGACAGACAAACGGGCATAAAATTGAACCTCCATCCAATTGTGGTGGTGTAGGTAAATCCATAACAGAAAAATGAGTGATTGAGGAACTTTTGATTGCGATATAATGCAAAATGTACACAAAATGGGCTTTTCAATATTAAATTTAATTGTCCACAAAATCCACAATCCAGATCAGGTCTGGATCAGACTTTATCAGGTGATACCGAGCGCCAGTGTACACCTCACTTTCAAATATGAGAGTGATTGGGGCATGTTTGATTAAGCTATAATGTAAAACATACATTAAATGATATTTTCAAATGTTAAATTTAAATGGCCACAAAAGCTGTAATCTGGATGAGATGCAGATCAAACTTTGCCAGTTGATAGAATATCATTCTACATAACGGTCTTAAATATAAAAGAAAGTCAATCTTTTTTGACAGTTATGAATTTTTGAAAATTTATTCAATGTTAAAGATAGGGATTTTTCCAAATTTTCAGGATTTTTCCTGACTTTGTACTTGAAAATTGAATCAGTTCTTGCTTATCAGGCTATGAATCCGCTGTAAAAATTTCATAATGATACAGGAAAAATTGTGGGTTACAGGCTGTTCACAAACAGATATGGAGACAAAAACCTCTGCTCAACTTTGTTCGTGGAGGTAATGAGTCAAGTTTTCTCCAAGTGGTTCAAAATGCTACTGCTAGACTTTTGACAGGAAGCAGAAAGTTTGAACACATTACACCCATTTTGGAATCTCTTCACTGGCTTTCTGTCCCTGTGAGATCAGATTTTAAGGTTCTGCTACTAACCTATAAAATTGTTCACGGACTGGCACCTCCCTACTTAGCTGACCTAATTAAACCCTACGTACTGGCCCTAGCTCTGCGTTCTCAGGGTGCAGGACTACGTTGTGTCCCTAGAGTGAATAAAAACTCTGTGGGTCACAGAGCTTTCTCTTATTGTGCCCCTGTTCTGTGGAATGATCTCCCTGCATCAATAAAACAGTCAGATTCTGTGGAGAGTTTCAAGTCCAGACTTAAGACGCACTTATTTTCTCTTTTGTATGGCTAGCATACTGGCATAGTATGTTACTATACTTTCTAACCTTTTAAATTCATTTTATTAGGAAATGGAGCATGCCACGGCCTCAACTTTATCTAAATTCTGGGTCTTTTAGTGAAGCTTAGGGCTCATGGCCGGCGATCACAGTATTTCTTCTGTTTTTCTTGTTGCTTAATGCTGACAAATTATACTGCATTGTCTTTCCGATGCCTCATTCTGTTTTTTTCTCTCTGTTTGAGGTGCGGCTCCATCCAGAGATGGGTGTGGTGTCTACTTCTGCAACCCTCCCGTCCTGTGCATTATGCATATTCATTTTATAAATTGTTTTGCCAATTGTTTCGGTAGCATGGCCCTGGCAGAGGGTCGCCCCTTTGAGTCTGGTCTGCTTGAGGTTTCTTCCTCAAATCATCAGAGGAAGTTTTTCCTTATCAACGTCGCCTGTGTGCTTGCTCTGGGGATTGGCAAGGTTAGACCTTACTTTTGTGAAGCGCTTTGCGATAACTTTGTTGTGATTTGGCACTACATAAATGAAATAAATTAATTTCATTAAAGTTTAAAGCAGCATAAAGTCTTTTACACAATAAAGTCTTCAAAATAATAGGGGTTCTCTTATTAAACTATGATATTATGCGTTTGCCTCACATAAGCTTAAAGTGAAGAAATTACAGTTGGTTATATGCACACCCGAACAAAGAGAGCCATCAATTCACCAAACAGGAAAAACCAGATACACAGGGACAAGTAGACCAAAGCCTCTGAGGCCAAGAACAATATGCAAAAGTGCTGGAACAGCACAGGGCTAATATGAAGTGATTTTTCTTTAAAGGGGATAGAGAATCAAAATCATCTTTTTCATGTTTTTGGTGTTAGTTCAGAGTCTCCCCCCTGTGGGGAATACACACGAAGTGCCAGCAAGTTTCAGAACCTCTGTTTCAAGTATTTCTCCTTTTTTGAATTGCCCGTAGAAAACAGGCCAATCTGTTTTTGAGAGAAAACTTACATCACTTTTTCACCAATAGCCCCACACACACACCCTTTCACACACACCCCTTCGAAATTAATTATTCATAAAGTTGTGCCCACCCACTCGTAACACTCGAAGAGAAGCAATGGCGAGCTACAGGTGTGCTTTCCCAGGCTGTTTTAGCGGACTACTATCTTCCCACGGAAAGCAATGTACGCGATCACTGGCTTTTATTCATTTTTAACCGCATCCTGAGTACATACAACCGACGACTATTTCTTTGCTCTACGCATTTCACGAAGGACTGTTTCACAAACCTTGCACGATTTCGAGCTGGCTTCAGTCGGCATTTAATACTCAGTAAAGGGTCAGTTCCAACTGTGACAAAATCAACCCCAGCAATCAGTACAGCCTGTGAGTATTGCATTTTCTTTTGTTTTAAATTTGTGTTGCGCCATATTCCTGTTGTAAGAATGGCACGTTAGCTCTGGTTTGTTCCTCTAAAGGGAATGAGCTAACCCATTAGCAGCTAGGGATGTGTATCGAGAACCAGTTCCTTTTGGGTATCGTTAAGAAATGATTCGATCCACCAACATCAGTAAGCTTTGTGCTTAACGATTATGTTATCGGTCCTTCAGAGTGGCCATTGTTTTGGGGGGTGTTTGTCAGGAAAATGATAATTTCTGTATTGATTACAGACCCTGCAGCAGGTCCGTAAACTTTTCTGCAGCGCGGCTTTGCTTTGAACCTTGAACTAATCAAAGCACTGCTTCGCAGATTGAAGCAATGCTTCGATTATTCTGTCTTTCTTTTGCTTAATTTTCTCCTGCTAAAACCCTAAAGAGCATACATCTGTGAGTATTTACCTTTTCTATGTTAAACCGACCTGTTATGTTCTTCTGAAACAGTTGATAGATGTATTTTATAACTTAAAAACGGGAGTGATGCTAACGCGTTAGCATGTCTATGGCATTTTCAATGTTAAAAGTTAGCATTGCAGCTGTCATCACGTTCGGGTGCATTTGTTTTCAAATTGTAATATTTCTTAAATTTATTTTTGGTTATATATTAATAATCTAATGATTATTACATACAATTTTAGAGAAAGAGGCAAAAAAAAACCTGAATAGAAACACAACAGAAAATATAAAAGCAATGAAAATAAATAAATAATGCTTTCTTTTCAGTGAGAGCAAGGGCAGCCAATCAAACAACGGCAACCGATCAGCGCCACTTACTTGCATTTCATAATGAGGCTGCCAAATAAGCTCCGAAACAACGCCATTAACGGCAAACAAGGCATTCTAAACCCAGCATAGTAACATAGCTTTTTCAGAGAGCCTTTTAGGAAGGTTCTGAGCCATTACAGACCCAACCATTTTTTTGGGGGGCTACATATCACATCACAGAACAAGGATTAATGCCCCATTCAACCTCTCTCTATCACCTTTAAATGAAAACAGTGGATTTTTTTTTTTTTTTTTAAAGGGGTCATTCCTTCACAGTTTATGGAAATGGAATATTTGGTATGCTGAAAGACCAATCCTCTGCATTCCAAACACAGCCAGGTTACTGACAAAGCTCTTCAAAAGAAAACAGAATGTCTCCTATGCAATAGCAAAAATATCTGCATTTATTACATTTGCCAAGGATTCTGGATCAAGTTTTACTTTATATAGGCTTTGAAGGATTACATCAAAACTACTTCACAGATTCTCACCACATTTGTAGTACCACAGATAGATATTAGGACATGTAAGACTCCACTGAATTTTGGTGGTGATCCGGATCTGCAGATGTCAGAAATCTCTGATTGCTCTTGTGAAATCATATTTTTGTGGTGGTTCTCATAACGGTTTGCTTTGGTGTGGACAGTAAAAGTTATCAGCTGTGTATTTCCTCAATAATCGTGTATTAATTGTACCTATCGACAGCTGCTAAAAGTGCTAACACTGTTAGCATGCAACATTTAATAAAACGAGTTTCACTTAGCATGAATATTGCAACAGGGACATCTTAGATGATCCATTAGGATGTTTCACTGCACAGTTTGCCACATTATTCCAGGTGTTTGTAATGAAATACTCAAAACAGACATAGCAACGGTCGTTACGGTCAGAGACTATGAGAGATGGAGTCACTGCGCTCAGCCGCTGTCGCTCAAAGCAACCGCGCACAAAATGATACTGAATTTTCTTAATTACAACATCTTAAACTAAAATGATGAGAAAACTATCTATAGAGACCAAAACTGCTTCTTTTGTACCAGACTGTAAAAATGTTTATTTTTCCTCTAAAGTTGGATGTTTTAAACTGGGCTTCTATGAGAATGTGCGCTGTTTTGGAGCCAAAGAGGTTAATAAGAACTAGAGTCCGCGGTGGTGCTAAGCCCTGTCCTGACAAGAAGGCGTGGTCGCCATTTTAATTCCGGGAAAGTTAGGAGGCAGCACCCATAGATGCTCAATTAGTCTCATCAAAAAACAGGTGGAATATGCCGGATAGCCGCCCATGTTGGCAAAGCCACAAACGGAGGAGGAAGGGAGACAACATTTCCTTCTGTAAGTAAGTGGTTTTGGTTCTTCTTGTCACTTTGTCTGTGACATTTGGTTGATAAGCAGGTGTATGTTGCCTGCTGTGCCTGTGTCGTCCAACAACACGGACCATTAACTCTTACTTACTTAACATTTATGTCTAGTTGATATTTTCCCCTGCTAGACCGATGTCGAGTTAAAATACTTGTCGTTAGTAATTAAAACTGTTGCTCTTTAAATAACTGACCCACTGCTCAGAGATTATAATGACCCGCGCTGTACCGCTCACAATCACACCCACACCACTGACTTCATGAATGAAACGCTGTCAAAAAGGATAATTTTTGTAAATATTATATATATATATATATATAAAAACGTATTGTAATGGTTTTAGGAGCCGCGCTGCACTGAACACAGCAGCTGCTCGATCAGCAGCGCAGCTGGAACACATCAGATCCGTGTAACTTTCAACACTAATATTTGGGAATGTGTGGGTGTCAGAGTAAGTTTAATACTTTCCTGACATAATTTAATGTAAATTCATTTTACTGGCATTTTAACATGTATTTTGGGAGCGTTTCTGTGTGTGTGTTCAGTCATGAATCCCCAGTGAAAATGCATTAACATCTGGGAATATTTTGCCTGGTTAGGAGGCGTCATGTCGCTGTCCATGAAGGACGTTTGCGTTTAGTGGGCAGCATTGGGAGTGCGCTCTCTAGTTCTCATATATAACATATATATCATATATAATGTTTGGAATCAACCTCAAGAGGCCAGTCAAGGAACTGCACTTCCTGATTGGCACTGTTGCTTCCTGCATATCAACTATAGTACCTTGGACATGTGCACGCGTTAATATTTTGGTTGAGCAACACCCTGGACTTCTGCACATCTGCATATTTGCACATTAAGTAGACTTTTGCACAACTGTATTTTGCACAATAATTCTGCCATGCTGCTGCAAAAAGGGTTTGTGCTTTTCAAAAAAAAAAGGAAAAAAATAGCATAGTGTTGGCAATTTTTAAGACACCATTTTTTCCCACTTCAACACTTACAGAAGACAGTGAGTGAACACTGTGTCCGGATTACATAAGGTTAAGGAGCCAGTCTTACCCGAGCTTCCTTCCCATGCTTCTTGTGTTTCTGGTTGTGGATGATCTCACTGTCATCTTTCTGCAGACAAGCACCAGAAAATGTTCAGCACATCTGTTGAGCCATGTTACATCATCAATACAACTCTCATCTGCCACTTACAGGTAAGTTTGAGGCACTATCCAAATATACTGCCAGCATCGCACAGGCACACCCGTGAGTGGACTGTTAAACAGCACCATAGGACAGGAAAACAAAATTTAGACAAACAACTGATCATCAAAAATAAATAAATGAAGGCCTTTGCTCTACAAGAGTTGGAATTAAGTGGTCTGAAGAGATTACCTCCTGCAACAGGCTGGTGTCAGTACTCAGGGAAAGCCACTGGAGTTTGAGAAGAACTTCTCCACTCTGGACACCTTCCAGTGTAAACCACTACAATAACACAGAGGGATATTCCCCAGCATGACCAAACATTAAAAATGAAAACTGAAATTATAAAATGAGAGGGGGAGGAAAATTCACCTGGTTAATTTCTTTCTCTCTCTTCACTTCTCCAAAGTCCAACTGAAAACTAAGACAGAAGATGACTGCAGTTAGAAAACTACATCCAATTACACAGGTCATAAACAACAGAACTACAATTTACAATAAGAGGGACGATTGAGAAATTTTGATCCTGACGCAGAAAAACATTGATTGCACCCAGTCAGTCAAAACTTCACATAGTCTCAATAAAAATGTTTTTTTTTTTTTTTTTATATTTTTTGTATGTAAGAGCACACACATTTATAGAATGACAGCTTGTAGGGAAACAACTGGAGCTTAAGCCCTTTTCACACCGGGGCTGCTCTCAGTTGTTTCCTGTGGTGTCATGACGACGCAGGAATTTCTGCGTCAGGTGCGTGCAGCAGGGGGCAGAGAGGAAGTGAGAACGCAGCCTGCAGGTTCTGTGCACAGCGAAGTCGGAGTGCACAGTTTGGCTGCAAACAGACTGTGCACTCTGACTTCTCTTCTACTTGTTGTTGTGCTGAGCTGCAGGGCTACGCTCTGAGTTCTGTTATAGTTTATCTTTCCTCCCTTGACCGCGAGATGCGCACGCGAACGAACCATCAAGCAAATGTGGAGATGTCTGGAGTTCTACTTGATGTTGACATGTCCTGTCTCATGTCTCATGATGTGAGAGTTTGAGCAGAGAACAAGGAACTAATGCCTGCAGCCAGACTTTTTTGTTTTCTTTTAATTGTTCACATGTGCACGCGTGAACGAACGTCCATGAGTGGACTAGAGATGTCCGGACATTTCACTGGATATTTCTGGCAATCAGACCATTTTTTTTTCTGTGGTCTTTCTTTTTTTTTTTCAGCGTGTAGTTTTTACTGCATTAAGCACACGGTATAAAAACAATCCTGTGTGTGACTTCCGGTGTCATGGCGTAGGGACAGGACGTGCTTGGTGTTCGCTCTCCTGCTTTTATAGTATTTCACCACCATAAACTCGGAATTAGAGAATTAAATCAGATTGTTAAACTCGCAGAAGGTGGGTTAAAAAGAGAAGAGAGGCAAAGAAGACCTGAAAATGTCCAAATCACGGGATAGACACGCCTCGTCGTCGAAAACTAGCAGCGCAGCAGAACAAGCTAATAGCGCTAGCTCACCGATAATTAATACAACTGCGAACGACCTACTTACTGCCATTGAGTCGCTCAAAACTGAGCTGAAACAGGATAACGAAAGAGTGAGAAAAGATATCAACATCTTACAGCAAGAATTGAGCGGCAAACTCGATTCAATAACTGAGGATGTGAGAGGTCTGTCAGAAAGAGTGGAGGAAGCGGAGACCCGAGTGGGATGTGTGGAGGACGCGACACTAGATCTGACCCAAGCTATGACCGAGAGTTTGAAGCGACAAAGGCGGCTTCAGGACAAACTGACTGAATTGGAGTCGAGATCCCGCAGAAACAACATCAGGATCTTTGGAGTAGACGAGCGGGAACGCCCGAAATCAATGGTACAATTTATCTCAGATTTTCTAAAACAAGAGTTACAGTTATCGACAGACCTGGATTTAAAAATACAGCGTGCGCACCGCATCCCAGCAAAGCGTCCCAGTGCTTTCCCAAGAACCATTATAGTTAATTTCCAGGAATTCACCACTAAAGAAATGATCCTCAAAGAAGCATGGAAAAAGAGAATCCAGTCTAACGGCACAAGTGTCTTTTTTGATCACGATTACGCATTGGAGACGGTTCAAAAGCGCAAGGAATACCAGCAGGTAAAGAAGGCGTTGAAGGAGCGGGGAATACGCTTTCAAACCCCGTATACAAGCATGCGTGTCCACTGGGACGACGGTGTGCGAACATACAGTACGGCGCGAGAAGCCGGGCTCGAGCTGAGGAGACGCGGGTTTGAGGTGGAGGTTCCCGCCGCAAATAAAGACGACGACGCGCAATTTTGGCTTCAAAAACTCCAGGGGTGGCAGTATGTGGGGCAGAAGTCAAAAGAAGATGCGTCAGCAGCAGCGCGAAGAGCAAAGGACAAGCTGAAGGAGTTCCAAAGAAACGACGAGGAACGAGATTAATAAGAAGCTATTTTCCTCAGATAGCTAAACATATAAATTCGGCGGCCCCCTCAAACTTTGGAATTGGAGAGAGGACACCAGGAGATGGCGCTATAACGTTGGACACTCAGGTTTGAGATGTTTATGTCACTCAAACCTTGTATAGGGCACTCCCACTTCGGGGAGATTAGCTCTGGACCTTCCAACGGGGTCGAGGTGGAAGAGATATACAATCCACCGGATGGAAGTCAGAAGTATTATTACTATTTTTTCTGTTTAAATAATTATGTTCTTGTTGTTCTTGTTCTAAGGTTCAGTTTTAGTGTGGGGCTTATTATTATGATATACAGCTTATATGAGCGGGGGGAGTGAATTAAAAATAGTTTAAATTAATATAAACGGCCTTGGTAATCCAATTAAGAGGAGCAGACTATTAACAAACATAAGAAGGTACAAAGCGCAGGTGATTTTCCTCCAAGAAACCCACCTGTCAAAAGCAGAACATGAGAAATTTAAAAAGATGGGCTACAAAAACTCTTTTTTTTGCTCCTATAAAAAAATAACAGAAGAAGAGGAGTAATTACTCTTATAACTAACTCTGTAAATTTTGAACTGATGGAGGAAGACTGTGATAAAGATGGGAGATATGTGATGGTCAAAGGAAAGATTGATAATGTCATTGTCACTTTAGTTAACGTATATGCACCTCCAGAAGGAGATCAGAAATTTTTTCAATTATTATATAACAAGATCACTACAAAGACCGAGGGTATACTAATAAGTGGAGGGGATTGGAATACTGTCCTAAACCATGCCAAGGATTCAACTAGCACCAAAATATATAAAAATAATAGAACAAAAAATCTTAAAAAGTTAATAGCGGAGGCGGCACTTATAGACGTGTGGAGAGATCTTCACCCCCAAGACAAAGACTATACCCATTACTCAGCAGCTCATAAGGTGCACTCCCGGATTGACTTTTTCTTAATGAACACCGTTGATAGACACAGAGTTAAAGACTGCAGAATAGGAGTAGCAGATATATCAGATCATAATTCTATACATTTAACAATCCATTTAAAGAATCAAAACAGGACAACATTATGGAAGATGAACACAAACATCCTCAGTAATGAAAAGGTTGTACAAGAAATTAAAAAAGAAATTCAAGATTGCATTATAGTTAACAAAGACGACCAAATAGAGCCCATAATAATATGGGATACTGTCAAAGCTGTTATGCGAGGCAATTTGATTTCTAGAACGGCTCATATTAACAAAATGAAAGTTCTTAATCAGACCAAATTAGAAGAAAAATTGAGGGAATATGAAAAAAAACAACATTTCGACAAAAGTGAAGCCTTAGTTAAATGCCTAAAAGATATAAGATACCAACTGTCAAATCTGGCGAAAGAAGAAATAGGGAGAAAATTAAAATTCATTAAACAAACCTTTTACGAATCAGGCCCGAAAGTGACAAGATTATTGGCAAAACGTTTAAGATCTCAAAAATTGAGAAATGTGATCTATAAGATCCGAGATCCACATACTAGAGAAATTAACAGTGAACCAGAAGAAATTAAAAAAATCTTTCAAATGTATTTTAAATCTCTATATGATCAACCAGATCAAGTAGATGGAAAAGAAGTTGAGGATTTCTTGGCTAAATTAGACCTCCCCAACATAGGTACAACTCAGAATAACACACTATCTAGACCCATAACTAAGGAAGAACTGGACGAGACAATTAATACGTTAAAAAGTAATAAAACTCCAGGGAGTGATGGTTATCCTAACGAATGGTACAAAGTTTTTAAAGACGACTTAACTCCCTTAATGTTAGACTCATTTAATTGGACACTTAAACACGCAAAATGTCCTCCATCATGGAGAGACACAGTCATATCAGTTATACTAAAAGAAAAGAAAAATAAGGAATACTGTGAGTCATATCGCCCAATTTCTATATTGAATGTAGACTATAAATTATTTACTTCCATAATAGCAAGAAGAATAGAGACTTTCCTTCCTGATATAATAGACGAAGACCAGACAGGATTTATAAAAGGAAGGCAAACTCAAGACAATATTCGACGTACTCTACACATAATTCATGAGGCCAAGAAACAAAATATACCATTAGCCTTAGTAAGCCTTGACGCTGAAAAGGCATTTGATAGAGTATGTTGGAGATTCTTATTTGCAGTCTTGAAAAGATTCGGATTCTGTAACGATATTATTAAGTGCATACAAGCCCTATATTATAAACCAATGGCAAGAATTAAAATAAATGGTGACTTGACAGAGAGATTTGAGCTTTTTAGGGGCACTAGACAGGGTTGTTGTTTAAGCCCTGCTCTCTTTGCCTTATTTATTGAGCCCTTAGCCCAACACGTACGACAAACAACCCAATTGAAAGGAGTAACGGTATCTAAAGAAGAGCAAAGACTAAGTCTTTTTGCGGATGACATAATAGTATATCTCCGAAATCCTGATCAAACATTTCCCAACTTGATAAAAACCCTAAAAGATTATGGAAGAAAATCAGGTTACAAATTAAATATTACTAAGACTCAGGATCTCTGTATAAATTACAAACCAGTTGAATATATCAGACAAAAATATAAACTTAATTGGGACTCAGAACAAATCAAATAATTAGGGATTTATCTGACCAGAGAAGATAAAACATTATTTGAGGCTAACTACGACAAAATAAATGAGGTAATATACAGAGACTTGACAAAATGGACAAACTCAATTTTGGACTTTAGTTCCAGAATTGAGGTAATTAAAATGAATGTTTTGCCCCGTCTATTATATCTTTTCATCTCTTTACCAATCCAAATACCAGATACACAATTTGTAAAATGGGACAAACTAGTGAGCAGTTTTATTTGGAAGGGAGCAAAACCTAGGGTGAGGTATAAAACCCTCCAACTGGGTAAAAATAAAGGAGGACTCGCCCTTCCAAATTTTAAAGAATTTTTTCTAGCAGCCCAATTAAGATATGTTTTTTGGTGTTCTCCGGAATTTAGTTCTAAATGGAAAAGTATCGAAACTAATTATGACACATGTATACCTCAATCAAGACTGGGTGACAAAGTCAGCCCACAGCCCAAAGAAAAGAATCCAATAATTGAATTCTCTATTAAAATTTGGTGGGATACAATAAACAAATTCAAATTAGAAGGAGACAGCAAATTATTGACATGGCCTTCTCTTTCTCCCAACTTTAGAAGTGGTCAACTAGACTGTACATTCAAAAGGTGGATTGATAGGGGAATCACAGCCGTGACCACATTAATCAAAGGAAGAGTTTTTAAATCTTTTTCCCATTTAAAAAAGGAGTTTGCCCTAGATGACACTGACTTATTTAGATATTTTCAATTAAGACATTTTTATAACTCTGAAATTAGGCCTCATCTTTCACAAGAAAGCAGTGAATTAATTGAGATGATAACTGGTGCATATAGAACATTGCCTTCAAAAATTATTTCCAAATTGTATAAATGTTTGCAAAACTCCAATGGAACTGACTCAATGTATGTCAAAAAAAAAGTGGGAATCTGAGTTACAACTCAATTTGTCAGAGGATGATTGGCATTCTGTCTGCCTTTTCCAGCATACTACAACCGCCTCTAGACAATGGAGGGAATTCAGCTGGAAAAATATAATAAGATATTTTATTTCACCACTTATCAAAAGTAAGCAGCTCAAATCTCCTCAACAGTGCTGGAGACTCTGTGGTAGTTCGAGTGCCGGTCATTCTCATATTTTTTGGACATGCCCTATTCTCAGACCCTTTTGGGAATCCATAGCTAAAGAAATGGAGGATATACTCGGCTACAAGATTCCTAATGACTTTCAGAGTATGTACTTGGGTTTAACCTCTGAGAAGGTTTTACGGGCAGAAGATATTTATCTTTACAAAGTGATGTTGATTGCAAGCAAGAAAACCATCACAAAGAACTGGCTGAGAAACACCACTTTAACACTGATGCAATGGAAAGAGATTATGGAGGGAATCTTTGAGATGGAAAGAATTACTCACCATTCAAGACTGCAAGTACCAATTTTTAACCAAAGGTGGAAGAAATGGTTAACCTATAAGAGTCATGTATAAAACCGCATGCTCTCGACCATAATGTAACCCTACCGTCGCCCCCCCCCCCCTTTTTTTTCTCTCTCTCTAATGGGTGTGTGAGTGTTCTCAATTTGTTCCTATTGTTCTTGAAAACTGTATAAATAAAAATTGGGAAAAAAAAAAAAAAAACAATCCTGTGTGACCCTAACTCACAGGAGGGAATCATAAATTGGCTTCCGAGTCACGCCGGGTAACACCTCTTTGCCCGAGTTACGCCTCTTTGCCCCGACTTGCGCTGGAACCACTTCCTGTCTGCGTCGAGCCCAGGACGCCAAAAAAAAAAAATGAAGCAGGTTTAGTTTTTTTAGCGCCCGACTTGCTTCCTCCTTTGCGCCCCTCGCGCTGTTGTGGCGCCGAGCTGCATCGTTTCGCCACTGAGTTGCTTCCAAGCGGCATCGTCATAATGACGCACAGCGCAACCGGGAGCACCTCCGGTGTGAAAGGGGCTTCAGATGAGAATTCTGTAGCGACACAGTCTAAGACGCACCCTCATAATAGCACTGGTCTCTACACCACTGTTTGTGTGTATAAGACAGCTTACGAATGCATAATCCTATTTTGATCAAAACTGGTGGGTACACTGGGCCTATGGATGGGAAAGAACTTATATGATTTTCCTTCGGATCAATCAGTGATCAAGGTCAGATGTCAAGGCCAATTGGTAAAGTGCTAATTTTATGGAAATGAGTTCAGATGACTTATTGTTCATGACCCTGACTGTTTATAAGGACAATGTAATATTTTCTCAAAATGGCTAGATGTGGTGTCATGCTCTTTGAGCACTTTTGAACTAGTTCCGCTCTGCTGTCCACCCTGCTGTGCTTAAACTAGCATGATAATGCTACTGATCAGAGGACCATCTGAATAAGATCATGCCCCATCAATCTTGCATGGTATCTGACAAGTCAGAAAACCATATTATGCAGAGTTACGAGTTAAATATGAGGAAAGCTTCAGCACTCTGACACATTCATATTGTTATGAGCTGCTTTCCTCACCTTCCGAGGAAGTCGTCCTTGTCGGGGTCCTCGTCAAACAACTCCACTTCCAGTTCTTGGCCTGGAGCCTCATGGACCACAAACTGTATATAAGATAAACAGTTAGGGTTAAATAAAATATGCAACACATGATATTAAATGACAGTTCATGTTCAAAGTGTAAACACTATTAGGAGGTACTAAGTTACAATTTTTCAATAGTTTAAAGATCTACAGCTTGCTTCTTGATGATGATCACAGGAAGGTGTGACGGAATTTTTCCTCAATTGGTTGCTTTTGTGGCAGAATGTACAGCAATACAATGAAGTTATCTTATACCCTCGTCACAAAGCCAGAATCATGCAGAATGGTGTCAGAATGACGAATTGGCGCACATCCGAAAAGTGACAGATTTCAGTTCCAAAACGTTCTGGCAGCCATCTGCGAGAGTCCACACAGTTGGTCAAAATTGGCCAGCGGCCCCTAGTGTAATGCACATGTTCAAAATCCTCCAAGTGCCGTCGAGATGGGACACCTATCCGACAGCAGTCCATGTGTAATCTGAGGACCATCTGACTCCAATTTCCATATTCCGATGGCGGCAAAACAGGATCTGAAATGATCTGGGTGCATACGAGGGAACCTCGAGATGGAACTGGCACAGCAAAGCCTGCCGGTATGACTTGCACGTGCCATGTATAATAATGTCTACCTCCCCCGGAGTGCAAAGGAACTGTTGAAAATGCATGTGGCACGCTTCATAACTTGATAACAATTCATAATCATTATCATGTACAGTGAATGTGAACAGTGGCTATCAAACCGAAAGCACTGTGCACACGCTGCCGCAAATCTGAACAGGCTGTTATATCCACAATAGACCTTACAGTACAGATATTTGTCCATTCCTTCCCATGGGCGATGTAAGTAATGTTAACCATTGTCTCCATCATATCTGTATATAACACAGGCAGCTGCGCCTCTACAAGGTGCACAGTAATGCATAATTGCATGCATCAAGATCAGAGCTGAACGGATATCACCGCTGTAATAGATGATCACCTAACTCTGTAGGAGATATGACATGGAAACACTGTGCCAGGCCGTGACAGCATTAATAAACATGAATGTCACCTCCAGCAATGGCCCAGAAGTGTTTCACAGAGCGGACGTGGAGGCAAGGCCGCAGCCTGTGATTAAAATCCTCTCACCCGGCTGCTGTGTGCTGGAATTAACCACGCAACAATAAAGCCATGTGATAATCCAACCATTGCGGTGTCCAAAGTTGCGTTGTGCTACTGAAGTGAGCCAAAACACACACATACAAAAAAGAAATTAAAGTTTGCTGGAAAGGCTCCGTCTGATGCACAGGACAGCATAGCCCACTGCCAGCAAACTTTCAGCTCTGAAGCTGTCCAGTGGCATGCGCTCTCTTAGTGGCTCATGCAGTAGTGTATATATATATACATATATATACATATACATACATATATATACATATACATACATATATACATATACATACATATATATACATATACATACATATATATACATACATATATATACATACATATACATATACATACATATATATACATATACATACATATATATACATACATATACATACATACATATACATACATATACATATACATACATATACACATACATATACATACATATACATACATATACATACATATACATATACATACATATATACATATACATATACATACATATATACATATATATATACATATATATATACATATACATATACATATACATATACATATATATATATATATATATATATATATATATATATATATATATATATATATATATATATGTATGTATACACACACACACACACCTGAGGGATAATTCCAGCCAAGCGCACTGCACACTCGCACTTGAGGAACACAGCACTCCCTCCCACTCTGGTCCCATGTTTGCCATTCAGACGTTTGGACATCGGGCAGTCTTCAGCGCCTTTTATGGCCACATGACTGCAGTCCATGTCATCCATCTGTCGTCTACATGCACTTTGGATACCATCGCGCAGGTGTGGACAAGGTAATCTGGATGCTGACACGTGTCAGGAAAGATGACTTTAAGCTTGCTTTCAGCTTGTTTTCATCTTGGAATATAATACGTGCCATGGGATTAATATACATGCTGTTGGATTAAATTGCACAGTGTTTGGTACCTTACAGAAGTAAGTGAGGTCATACCGGAATTTTCCATTACAAATGGGGAGGCCCACGGAATGAACTCAGTGGTGAAGATGATGGAATATGTCTAAGAATGATTCTAACATGACAAGTATGATCAAATGTAGTATTAATGTGTTAGAATTAAGAGTTGATTAGAAAAAGTATGTTACAAATAAGTGAAATGAATGATTATATGAGTTGTTTTCATAAAGAGTGCAGAGTCAGAGGAAAAGAGGAAGTGAAGAACCACACCTCTTTTCCTCTGCATCAGATTATGGCAATATTTGCCGTGTTGATGATTCCTGCACATTCTTGCACTGTCTGATGGGGGCTTTACTGTGGTGGATAGCATATTATTGCCATCAAATATAATTTTTGTCTGCACATGCTTTTGTTCATGGTCGCCATAGCACATCCAGTATAAATCTGCATTTTGATTTGGCCAAAGATTTATGCCGAATGGCTTTCGTGATGAAACACCAGAAGCGCATGGAAAACAGGGTGCCTTCTGTTTGGGAACTAAGCTTACCAATTCCTTGCGTCATCACTGCCATTTTACAATACATATTAGCAATACAGTCTTTTTTGAACCTTAACCATGAACAATTTTTCTGTTCCTATAGTTAATACAACTTCAAAAAGCCTCAATTTGGCTCATGTTTTTCACTCACATAAAACAAAAGGCACATTATTGGTATTCCAAATAAAGCCCTGGTCCCATCGAATAATAAAGCCATAAATATGATGAATGTATGTTATGTTTTAATTGTGACCTGCCAAGGGACTGCAGATGTAAATTAGCTTTAACTCTGGTACAATGCATCAAATGGAAACATTTATATTCTTTATTGTACATGGTCCCTTTAAAAATAAACGAATTAAGAAGAAAAAAAAAAGAATGAGTCACATATAGATTTGCTAGAAATTTCAGTGATAATACGAATAATGAGCCATGAATAAAAAACACAGTGAGTGCATCAGAGAAAGAGCACACGACGGTCTCGTATCCACAGAGCCACCAGCTTAGAAATGATCCAGTGGTTTGTGCCGCATCGTCGCAGCTCGCAGCGCGGCGCACCGACCGTCCTTTAAAGGGGTCCTTAAACCTGTAGTTAAAGTCCTTATTCTCTGTGAAGCCCGTAAAATTTTCACTGAAAGCCAGATAAATTTTTCGAATGGTTTCCAGGTGCCAGTCTCTAACAGCTTCTGAAAAAATTCTGATGGAAAAAAAAGTCCTTTTCATTCCGCCATTTCCAGACAATGAAAATCCGACGAGGGGGCGGGACCACTCCTTCCACAAGGCGTGCTCACAGGCGAATGACGTCACCGACAGGCGTGGAAAAACTCACGCATGCGCACGAGGGTTCAAGCATGTCTGACGTAAAAACATATGAATGAAATTCATATAGTTTTTGAAAAAAATAAAAAGGTACGATACTTTACGGACACACACACACACATACATATATATACATATACATACATATATATATATATATAAATGCTACATGACTCATTATTCGTCGTTCATTATTCGATGGGACCAGGGCTTAAAGGTATCTGCAAAATTACAGTGAAATTATCCATGTTTTCACAGAACAAGAGTGACACATTGTAGTTGTTCTACCTCATACACTTCGTTCCACTCCGGGTGCAGATTCTCTTTGATGGTCTTGCTTTTGACTTGCTTATGGCTGCCTCTGAGGATCACATATGGGTCTGACTTTCCTTTGACTATTCCCAGCAGGTATGTATCCTTGGCCTCCAGGTCTCTGGCCCGCAGCAAGTGAACTCTCACCACCCCCTAAAGAGCAAAGCAGGACATTGCTACAGATACTGTAATCTGTTAATATTTGTGTGTGTGTGTGTGTGTGTGTGTGTGTGTGTGTGTGTGTGTGTGTGTGTGTGTGTGTGTGTGTGTCTTCCCCTACTCCTGCATGGGCTGGCTGAATGCATATAGGCCAACTCCAAAATTGCCCTTAAGGGGTTTGTTTTGGCAAAGGTGAAGGTCACTGTGGTCAAAGTTCAAATGTTTGATTTATCTGGTTGTTCCCCTACTCCCACTGCATTTGTCTGATTTTTAATCAAACTTGATGTGCAGATGACAATTAACCCCACTTCAACAGATTTATTTTTTCTAAAGGTAAACATTGCTGAGGTCAAACAAGTGATGGTTTTCACTCCAAAGTTCATGAAACGTGGGACACATATGTAGGTGGGGCCTGGAATTGCTCAGGTGACTTTTTTTTTTTAAACCAAAGTGCAAACAACAAGGGTCAAGGTCAGGTGGGTCAAAGGTCAAGTTTTTGCACTAAGATTTAGATGTAATGGTGGGTTCTGCAATTGTCCAGCAAGGTCAAATTTACCAAAAGTCAGTAATTGGGGTCAAGGTGTTTTTGTTGCTCAGGTTATTTTGCTGATTTCTACCAAACTGCCATTAAAAAAAAAAGTCAAGTGGGTTGATTTTCAACCTGATTAGGACCACATGTGCTACACACGCAAACTTCAGAATTGAACTGGCGAGGTCAACAAGAGATCAATTATGTGAATGAAGATCAAGGTTGTTGGGGTTAATTGTCACATTGCCATAAGTGTTACAGTCTTCATGCCCACTACTTAGTTGTCAAAACAGCAAAAACACAAGAATGGAAATAAATATCTACCAAAGACCCAAGCATCACATCTTTAAATATGAAAAGTCTTAACATTTTGTGGTTTCACAAATAGTTTTTTTTTTTTTTTTTTTAAAGCAGACCCTCCACTATAAATTTCTCCCAGAGTTTCACAAAAATTGTTTTCAAGTCGCTATCTAACAATTTACTGTAGCATTTCTCACATGATTCTTTATCAGGATACAGTCGATTATTTCATAGTTTCATTTCCAGACTAGGGTCAGCATTTTCAGCAAGTAAAACAACAATCCATATTGCTATTTACATTCACCAGCCACTTTATTAGGTACACCTGTTCCATTGCTTGCTAACAAGAGTCATCAGGAGAGGACAGATTCAATTCAATTCAATTTATATAGCGCCAAATCACAACAACAGTTGCCCCAAGGCGCTTTATATTGCAAGGCAAAAGCCATACAATAATTACAGAAAAACCCCAACGGTCAAAACGACACCCTATGATCACAGATGGCCCCGGTCGTCACAAATCAGTAATACAAAGTGTCAAGGGATCACCCAAGTACACGCTTATGTTAAATATGAATGAAATTGGTCAAGTGGTTTTTGAGATATCTCACTATCAAGGGTGACAATGACAATATCTAATATTTCACTGTGACCCTGAAATTGACACCAAGGTCACTCTTATTGACTGGTGTCAGGGGATCCCCCAAGTACACCCTTATGCTAAATGTGAATTAAATTGGTTCTTGAGATATACTAACAAGGGTGGCAATGACAGTATCCTGAAAATTTCATTGGAATTCAAGGTCACGGTAATCAACTAGTGTCAGGGGATCATATAAAATATTAATTAAATGGACAGTATTACAGGATATGTTTAACCTTTTCACCAAGTTGGGTTAAAATGGAATAAATATTTTATGAAACAAGCATGTGAAACACCATATTAAGTCCACCAGAGGAGAGGAAAGAAAAAAAAAAAAAAAAAAAAAAAAAAAAATACTGCAATGCTAAAATACCCTTGACTGTATAAGCATTGTGTTATTTATAATTTGCAGTTGTTTACTTAATATTACGATCCTATTGGCTTATGTGCAATTTGTATATGCTCAAATCAAATTTAACGCCATAGAAAGTTAGCGTGGGTTAGCGAAACTTAGCGTGCAAGCTAACGTCCACAAAATGTCTTGTAAATGACACCAGAGGTGTTATCAGGTTACAAGAACAGTGTTTTCAGTTTCAGATGTGTTTATTTCTCACTTGCTTTTACATAATATAGCAGAAATGAAGCACTTCGCAACTTGCTAAACTAGGAAGTGACGTCACCACACTAACCTCCAAATGTCTTATAAATAAGTTCAGAGGTGTTAATAGGATCCAAAAACAGCATTTTTAGTTTTAGAAGAGCTTACTTCTTGTTAGCTTTTACATAATATATGAGAAACATGTATATAAACACACAGAACTAATCAGTTTTGAAGAAACCAGCAACTGACGTCACAGTGCAGCTCTACTCTAATTGGCTGTCACCCACGTCACTCAAGCACGAAACGCATCAGATAACAAAATGTGACTTTTTAAACCTCTTAACATACATCAAGGTTAGCCATCATCGAACTTGTCCAAGATCTGTGTCCCAAGAATGTTCCTTGTGAATTTGAAGACTGTGGCAGTAATAGAACTGGACTTATGCTGTACACAGAAAGATGGACGGACGCCAGGTCTTTGCAATACCCGACGGCCATATGTTGGCCTCAGGTAATAAAAATCAGGCTGAGGGTAGGGAAGCATTTATGAGTATAAACTCATAAATTTAAGAAAAAACTCTCAGGTATGCTCTGAGATTATAAAGTTATCAATTTCAAAAGGAAAAAAATAACTTGGACAATAGTGTGTATGTGTTATGGGTTTTTTTGTTTGTGTGAGTGCTGCAGCACTTAACGATGGACAAAGAAGCCCTAATGAAACAAAAAATCTGGACTTTCATCGACTTTTGTTGGCATAGTTTAACCTTCGTTCAGCTTCCTTCCTGCAGCTGGCGCTTCCTCAGGATTAAAAAAAACAACAATACCAACAGAGAGAAAAAAGAGGGAGTGAGCTCCTTCTCTGACATACACATTCTATACACAAAACCTCTGATTAGTCAATGTGACAATAATATTCAGCCATGTTCAAGCTGCTGCACCCCATTGATGTGTGCCACGTTAAAAAACAAAGTTTTCTGGTTCCATGATGCCCTCCCCCACCCCCCGACCTTCGCCGCCACCCCAACCTCCAAAATACTTTCTGAATTTATTTTTGTAAATTGTGACTTTAAAAGTGAGAGAATATCCAAACTTATTCTTGGAAATCTTCTAGCCCCTCAGACAGACATTCAGGGTCAAATGTCTGAGGGGCTTCCTGTCGTACACTCAACCTCTTTGGAAGATGTTAATAAATAAATAAATAAAATCAAAACAAGTTTATCTGTTGGAGAATGCTTGAGGTGTAAATTGTTTTTAGCGTACAAATGACTGTGGTAATGTTATTTTCACATGACATGCATAACAGATTGGGAAACTCAAACAACAACCTAAATATGGCAAAGCCCAGTCACACTTTTCTAGTGGAAACTTATCTTTCAAATACCATATGTTACACTGTCACTATAACCTACAATCTACATTGTTACACTTTCTCCAAGTCAACATGAAAATTAGTGCAATTTGTGTCTTACATACACGGGGCAGCGGGAATCTCATGTTGTCCATTTTAACCTGATCTATGAGAGGAAAACACATGCGATTGGGCAGCACCATGAGAGAGGCAATGATTTCATTGATGGTCTCCTCGGAGAAATGACTGCAAGAGGAGAGAGAACGTTAGAAATGTAAACCCAACACTCCAAAATTCATACCAAACTGTTCTCAGGTCATTCATTATAATCATTATATGCTGTTTTTGGCTGATATCCAACTTGAGACCGGGGCAGTCCAAGAGATTAGTCAAGCCCGTCCAGTTCAACTCCATGGTCTAGGAGGGGGGGAAGGCAAAAATTAATTTATTTTTGTAAACCTTGAAACGTTACTCGCAAAATAATGTTAAAAGTTGGCACTCACAGGGCGACGCATGAAGAAAAAGGTGAGTCCCCCTACCAAAGGTACGTCACCAATAAGGGGCTCTAGAATGACCCTCAGCATTCCCTGCATCTGGAAAGATTTAAGGCAGTTTCACATTAGGGACAGTCCACAGCTGCTACAGTACAAAACAGCAACCCAAATCCTTCAGCTCTTTTCCTCCATTTTTATTTTGAAAGATGCATTTCCATATTCTCTGTTTAAAACAAACATGTCATCACAGGTCTGAACAGTTGGCCTTTCACTTGAACAGCTGTAATATTATCTTTTAGCTCCAGCTAGTACTACCACCACAGAAGCTGATCCATCTCAGTCCCATCCTGTCCTCTGGGTCTTCTTTCATCACACCAACCACCCGCATGTCCTCCCTCAGTAAATCCACAAACCTCTGTGGCTTCTCTTCTCCTCCTGCCTGGTGGCTCCATGTTCAGCATCCTTCTCCCTATATACCGTAATTTCTAGACTATAGAGAATATAAGTTGCACCCATCAATTTTAAAAAGAAAAAAAAAAAAAAAAAAATTGTACATAAATAGGCCGCACTTGTCTATAAACCGCAGGTTTCCACGTTGTACCATGAGATATTTACGCAGAAAGATTTTTTTAACTTTTAATTAAATACGTACCATAAATGCTTGTTTCCTGAAGGTGTTCCACAACCAGCACGGCATCCAGCGCACGCACGGTGGTGCGTGGCGTCTTCACTCCACATGGAGAACTGAATAACTTTAACTTGTTTCTATCTTTCTTTGTGGATCATGACATAATTGCATCGCGTACAGGCAGGATTGCCTGCTGTCTGTGGTAAATGAGATGTTAATGAGGCGCTGTGACTTTTTCAACTTATGGCGTAAAGACAGAGAAGCGGTGGGGAAGGGCGGCGAGTGGGGAAGACAGAAGCTCCGCTGACTGATCTGACGGCTCAACTACTGCACAAATTGCCAGAGGGACTTTTCTTCAGTCACAACAAGAAATTACCCCTTGCTCTCACTGCCTCCGATGCACTTACCGAGCCTGCATACTCGGCGGCAGCGGGCCACTCACACCGCGCCCGTGTCTGGTGTATGGAGCTACGGCCAACTCTGGCAACTGGTCCAGAGGCTACACTCGCCGTTTTGATGCGGAGTGCTCCAGCAGCCTGGAAGGATAGACTTCTTGCGGAAAAATCCGCAGCGCCGCAGGGTTTCAGTAACCACAGCTGCAGAGCTCCGTGGCCACTGAGAGAGGTTTGTATCTTTTTAATGACTTGGATTCTCTGCCAGTCCCACATCCATACCCCGCAACCGTTAACACTGGAGGCAGTGTGAGCGAAGACGTCGTTTTCCAAACTGAAGAGGCTTTATGTGGATAATTTTTCTTCAGGACATGTTGATGAATCCACTAAAACGAACAGGTATCACTTTATATTTACTTTGTGTGTGAATTTACACACAGCATCAATTAATGTACTTTGACATGAAAAAGCCTGTAAAAATACATAAATTACCCACATCATTGTTTAAGTCTCAGTGTTCAACGCATGTGAAAAAAGTAGCGGCTTATAGTCCAGAAATTACGGTACCCTGCGTCCCTCCTCTACACATCTTCAAACCATCTTACCTTTCTGACTCTGTCTCCAAACCGTCCTACCCATGATGTCCCCCTTGTGTGTCCATTCTCAATCCTGTCTGTTCTTGTCACTCCCAAAGAAAATCACAACATCTTCATCTCTGCCACCTCGAACTCTGCTTCGTGTCTTTTTGTTGAGGCCACCGTCTCTAAACCACATAAAATAGCAGGTCTCACTACAGTCTTGCCGAGTTTCCTTTTCACTCTTCAAAATGGCATTCTATCAAATATCACTCTTGCCACTCTGTCTGCATGCCGCTCGTCACCTGACACCAAGGATTTAAAGTCATCTACAACCTCTACTCCTTCCAACCTCACTATTCCACCAGGCTCCTTTTCATTCAAACATGTACTCAGTCTTGCTTCTACTGACTTTCATTCCCCTTCTCTCCAGAGAGTAGCTCCACCTCTCCGGGCTAGGCTCACTACAGATTACAGTGTCACCTGCAAACATTAGTACATGGAGACTCCCGTTTGATGTTCTCATCAACCTGTGCATCACACTGCAAACAAAAATGGGCCCAGAGCCTATTCTTAATGAAATCCCACCTCCACCTTGTTTTTTTTCTACTGCACATCTCATCGCTGTCACACTGTTCTTGTAAATATCCTACAACACCCTCTCAACCTTCTCTGCTACACCAGGCTTCTTAATACATTAGCACAACTCTTCTCTTCGCACACTATCATAAGCCTTCTCTAACTCCACAAGCGCACAATGCAGCTGTAGTGGGTTGGAGGGCAAGAGCCCCCCCCCCCCCCCCCCTCCCTCCTCACGTGTTATTCTCCTCAAGAAACAGTTTACAGAAGCACTGCCAGCGAGGACAGTCAATAAAGCTCTGGCACCCGTTAGAGTAATGGCCTACTTTTAAAACATACAACAGCAATAAATGTATTTTTAACAAAACTTCAGTCAGTGACAATAACTCTGTGTCCCGGATTGACATTTTGGCCATGTGGCATGTTTCTCTGTGTATGATCCAGCATGCAGATGCTGGAGTGTTGAAGACCCCAGTGGCTGGAGAAGACCAAGGGGACATCCCACGTTACACCTGGCTGTGGCAGCGAGATGGTTATTTTAGAGATGTGGGAACTGACCAGTTGTTTGCCATCCAGGACCCAAGGAGGCTCCATGGTGTCATAGAAGTGGCAAAAACGAAACACCAGTACATGCTCAGAGACTTGATTTATCCTAGTTTTCTATTACAATTCTGCACTAACTGGAATTGATGAGATGTAAAAATAAATAAATAAACAAACAACCCTGTTTACTGAATTTAAATTAATAAATCATAAATTCAAACATTAAGCACCAGCTTGGATTTCAGATGTGTATTTTTCTTAATACATGGCAGACCTGTAAAAGTGACAAACGTACACAATGGACAGACTTTAATGTTAGTCATATTGAAATCTGTATACTGAAGAATATATCGCAAAGTATATATACACCATTACATTATACCACAACATGAATTTTAGGCCATACATTGAGACATAATTTGTAGTGCTCCTCACCATGAAACGCATATCATACTAACAGCAGTTATGGCTGATCAACTTAGTGTAGCACTGCACATGACCATTCTGCTTAAAAATCAGAACAAGCACACTTCTCCATTCCTCTCATTTTCCAAGATTTTATTCAATAACCTGGTTAGAAACTTCACCACCATCTCTCTTAAACAGTTCCATGCCTGATGTCACTGATAAACCATCTGGACCAACTGCCTTTTCACTCTTCACTGTCTTCATAACTGTCCACACTTCATCCCGACTAATCCATTGCATTTCCTGATTCACTCTCTGCACATCATCAACATTCGCTCCCTCTCATTCTCTTCCTTCATCAGCTCAATAAAGTACTACCTCCATCTGCTCGCTTGTCAGCACATTTCCATTTGCACCCCTTCTTGCCCGAACCTGCTGCACATCCTTTCATGCTCAGTCTGTTTGTGATGCCAGTTGGTACACAACAAAATGTAATGCCAGCCTAACAGTACATTTACAGCACAAACCAATTACAGGAGTATTAAATATGTCACAATGCCAAGCAAACAAAGCAGGATGCTCACCTTCAGACCTTTGACACCAACTTTGATTCCTGATGTAACATCAGCATCGATGTCCATGTCACCTTCATAGCTACAAAATAAACAATGAGAAGTAATCCTCAAAGAAAACACTAAGTGGGACATGCAACGCAGTAATCACATCGAAATAGTGGAACCACTTTTAACTGTAACAGCAGGTGGCCGGAGCTGAAAGGTCAGTGTTTCCAGGTAAATACAGTGAGGAAAATAATTATTTGAACACTCTGCGGTTTTGCAAGTTCTCCCACTTAGAAATCATGGAGGGGTCTGAAATTTTCATCTTAGGTGCATGTCCACTGTGAGAGACATAATTAAAAAAAAAAAGAAAAAAGAAAGAAAATCAGGAAATCACAATGTATGGTTTTTTTTAAATAATTTATTTGTATGTTACTGCTGCAAATAAGTATTTGAACACCTACCAACCAGCAAGAATTCTGTCTCTCACAGACCTTTTAATTTTTCTTTAAGAAGCCCTCTTATTCTGCATTCTTTACCTGTATTAATTGCACCTGCTTGAACTTGTTACCTGTATAAAAGACACCTGTTGACACACTCAATCAATCACACTCCAACCTGTTCACCATAGCCAAGACCAAAGAGCTGTCTAAGGACACCAGGGACAAAACTGTAGACCTGCACAAGGCTGGGATGGACTACAGGACAACAGGCAAGCAGCTTGGTAGAAGACAACAACTGTTATGATTATTTATTAGAAAGTGGAAGGATGATTCTAAGAAAGCTCAGAACTACACAGGAGGACCTGGTCAGAGCTGGGACCACAGTCAAAGATTACAATAGTAACACATGATGCTGTCATGGTTTAAAATCCTGCAGGGCAGCAAGGTCCGCCTGCTCAAGCCAGCACATGTCCAGGCCCGTTTGAAGTTCACCAGTGACCATCTGGATGATCCAGAGGAGGCATGGGAGAAGGTCATGTTGTCAGATGAGACCAGAATAGAGCTTCTGGGAATCAACTCCACTTACCATGTTTAGAGGATGAGAACAACCCCAAGAAAACCATCCCAACCATGAAGCATGGGGGTGGAAACATCGTACTCTGGGGGTGCTCTTCTGCAAAGGGGACAGGACGACTGCACCGTATTGAAGGGAGGATGGATAGGGTCATGTATTGTGAGATTTTGGCAAACAACCTCCTTGCCTCAGTAAGAGCATTGAAGATGGGTCATGGCTGGGTCTTCCAGCATGACAATGACCCCAAACACACAGCCAGGGCAACTAAGGAGGGGCTCCGTAAGAAGCACTTCAAGGTCCTGGAGTGGCCTGGCCAGTCTCCAGACCTGAACTCAATAGAAAATCTTTGGAAAGAGCTGAAACTCCATACCTGAAAGATCTAGAGAAGATCTGTATGGAGGAGTGGACCAAAATCCCTGCTGGAGTGTGTGAAAACAATCAAGAACTACAGGAAACGTTTGACCTCTGTAATTGCAAACAAAGGCTACTGTACCAAATATTAACTGATTTTCACAGGTGTTCAAATACTTATTTGCAGCAGTAACATAAAAATAAATTATTTAAAAAAATCATACACTGTGATTTCTGGATTTTTTTCAGATTATGTCTCTCACAGTGGACATACACCTAAGATGAAAATGTCAGACCCCTCCATGATTTCTAAGTGGGAGAACTTGCAAAATCGCAGGGTGTTCAAATACTTATTTTCCTCACTGTATTTACTTAACGGAAAAGAAACCCCACTGATAAAATGAAGCTGGGAAGATAGACTGTGCTATAAACTAACAATTAATGCGTACCAATGAAAATAAGCAGCGTCTACAACTGAAATATCTGCCTCGAAAGTCAGCATTTAAGCAGAATTCGACAATTTCATAAATGACGCCACTGACACAACTCTAACCAATCAGGGGAAAAAAAAAAACCCGGGTGCTTGTGGCACTGCTGTGACATACTATGGGCACAGAAAGCCACAGGTGGCGAACATGCGCTGATGTAAAAGTCCTCTCTCCCTCTCTGCTGTTTTCCTACTGAGCAAATACGAAGCCTTTCAATTGTAAAATAAACTAAATTCATCAGCGCTCATGGAGTAACTGGGTGAACACTGAAGGATTTTGGTGGTGAATCTCTGATTGGCTGTTTTCTTCAGCAGTGCTCCGAGTGAGCTGCAGCTTCACAGGTGCGGCTCCGAGTGGAAAATCCTGCAGTTTGGATCGGGAAATTCCAATCCGCGAATTACGTCGGTATCGGAACCCGATACGATCCAGGATGTCGATTGCCTCTTACGTGCTTTGCCCCTTCTATAATGAAGGGTGACACTGGTGGAGTGTTGAACCTCTGTGCCCGTGTGACATCACACATCTCTGTTATAGCAGCCAACATGGCCGCCTGCTGGTGGCTTTAGACCAGCCATACAAAAACACTTAACTTTAACATTTAAATCATCACACAAGCCTACAACTTTTCATATGGGCTCTCAATATCATAATCTACCAACTCAATTGTAAATTATCAGTGGGTTTTCTTCTCCTTTAATAGAAAAATGCAGCAGCATTTTAATGTTTTGCATAATGTTGTATTAAAACCAAAAATGTGCACGACTGTAATGCCGTGAACATCATTCAGCGCAGTAATTGATGCTTTCTAGAAACAACTATAAACTAACTAAATGAAATCACTCTCTTGCAGTCCATCTTTGTAATTAAATCAACATCCCACTCCTGACTGCAGCTACAGGAAGTAAAAGCGAGAAATTAACTGAGGACATAATTCAATCTGGGGCTTTATCTCTCATGGTCAGTGCCATAAGAGCTTTCCAGCTTCATCTCACTGAAAAAGAAGATCCCACGTTCTCTCTCCTACATACCATCATGTGAATACAGCACAAGATCATACAAAGACACACCTAACTCCTCTAAAACTTTCACTACATCCACTGTGGGAGTGTGTCTGACAGGACTGTTCCTGCCATTAAATAGTCCCAGCAGGCTGCTGGAGGTTTGTACCAACATACACTAGTACCCGTCACACCTTTCCATGATGAAAGTGTGTCCAAAACATCCAAAAAGTACAGAATTCTAACTCAGTATTCAATAATTAACCAAGAAAATGTGAGAATGTTGGATCTACACGGGAATAATTACATTTAGTGGTGAATCTCAATACAAATTAAAGAAATTTATATCAGTTTAACACTTTGTGGTAGCAAATTTTTCTAAAGATCAGATTGTCTGAGCACATACAATGACATTTTGTGCAGATCTCCAAAATATTAGTGAATTCAGAATATTTTACAACACTAACAATGCAGCGTCTCAGCCTTGGCAGAGTTCAATTCAATTCAATTTTTTTTTTTTTATATAGCGCCAAATCACAACAAACAGTTGCCCCAAGGCGCTTTATATTGTAAGGCAAGGCCATACAATAATTATGTAAAACCCCAACGGTCAAAACGACCCCCTGTGAGCAAGCACTTGGCTACAGTGGGAAGGAAAAACTCCCTTTTAACAGGAAGAAACCTCCAGCAGAACCAGGCTCAGGGAGGGGCAGTCTTCTGCTGGGACTGGTTGGGGCTGAGGGAGAGAACCAGGAAAAAGACATGCTGTGGAGGGGAGCAGAGATCGATCACTAATGATTAAATGCAGAGTGGTGCCAACAGAGCAAAAAGAGAAAGAAACAGTGCATCATGGGAACCCCCCAGCAGTCTAAGTCTATAGCAGCGTAACTAAGGGATGGTTCAGGGTCACCCGATCCAGCCCTAACTATAAGCTTTAGCAAAAAGGAAAGTTTTAAGCCTAATCTTAAAAGTAGAGAGGGTGTCTGTCTCCCTGATCTGAACTGGGAGCTGGTTCCACAGGAGAGGAGCCTGAAAGCTGAAGGCTCTGCCTCCCATTCTACTCTTACAAACCCTAGGAACTACAAGTAAGCCTGCAGTCTGAGAGCGAAGCGCTCTATTGGGGTGATATGGTACTACGAGGTCCCTAAGATAAGATGGGACCTGATAATTCAAAACCTTATAAGTAAGAAGAAAAATTTTAAATTCTATTCTAGAATTAACAGGAAGCCAATGAAGAGAGGCCAATATGGGTGAGATATGCTCTCTCCTTCTAGTCCCCGTTAGTACTCTAGCTGCAGCATTTTGAATTAACTGAAGGCTTTTTAGGGAACTTTTAGGACAACCTGATAATAATGAATTACAATAGTCCAGCCTAGAGGGAATAAATGCATGAATTAGTTTTTCAACATCACTCTGAGACAAGACCTTTCTAATTTTAGAGATATTGCGTAAATGCAAAAAAGCAGTCCTACATATTTGTTTAATATGCGCTTTGAATGACATATCCTGATCAAAAATGACTCCAAGATTTCTCACAGTATTACTAGAGGTCAGGGTAATGCCATCCAGAGTAAGGATCTGGTTAGACACCATGTTTCTAAGATTTGTGGGGCCAAGTACAATAACTTCAGTTTTATCTGAGTTTAAAAGCAGGAAATTAGAGGTCATCCATGTCTTTATGTCTGTAAGACAATCCTGCAGTTTAGCTAATAAGAGTTATGTACTATAATGGACTTATACTGATTATTGTCATTCTTTAGCAACAAAACAGAAATGGCTCAATTTAGGACACCAACCTTATCTTCATGTCCAGAATCACCTCCCTGTGATCCACTTCATCAGTGTATGCTTTAATTCCAGTAATCCTGGGAGGCTGAGAATTAAGAAATAATTCACGTAAAGCAGTGCAAAGTTCACAGTTCACTAACCAACACAGAAAATTAACAACTGGTTACCATTTAACTTTTTATTTTAATAATCAACAGGAATGGCTCTGTGATGATGTAAAACAACTCAAAGAAAGAAGCTGGGACACAATAAAAATCCATCAATACAACACAGAGCATAAATGGGCTCACAGAGAACAATTGGATGAATATGACCATTAAGTATTGACTTACTATGTGCCCAAAGTGGACTTTGGTGAAAGTGAATATTTTTAATGTAGCATTGGTCATTCTGATAGTAGACTGGATGTTTTCCTTGAGGAGCTTCTCCATGAACATTCCAAAGAAAGGCCATGCCTTCTCCACCACCTGAACACTCAAAAAGTACACACATGGGAAAACACATTGCACTTCTACTTCACCATCAAATCAGAAATATTATGTCACTTATAATGTAAGCTAAGGACACTTAACTAGATATCTGTGAGCAAGCTCACAAAATGATTGCTCTGCCATACTAGCTGCTTGCATCTATCATACATCAGTGACAGTAAATCTTATGTGATGAAAAACCTGAATTAATTCCAAGCACTATCTGTAAACCCTGAAACTCAGGCCTAATCCAGAGAATTTGTTCAGCCTTTGCTGGTAACGAAACATAATTTAAATAAATAAACAAACATGTAATGTTCTATGGAAGTCTCAACACTGTCGCAGTGTAATTTTTAACAAATTTCTGCCCAATAAACTGTTCTGACAAACAACATAATTGGAATTTATTCATGACAATACTAGATAGTTGTAATACATGCATTCACACAACAGTTGCATTTACTGGCTTGTAACATGCTAGCTACCTATCATAACCAGCTCAGTATTATGCTATCCATGCTAGCTTATGGCTGCTAATATCAACAGCTGTTATGCATCAGTTCATTTTATAAAATTCTTCTGTAAATTGACAAAAACTGCTTTAAACAGATTTGTGTAAGTAGCAATCAGTTGTAGTACAATAGTGGATAACTCTGCTACAAATGCTAGTTTATGTTCTTGCTAGGACGCATGCAACATAGACTGATATTAAAATGGTTTGGAAATTAGCTTAAATTATTATGTTGGATACATTTAGTGGTTTGTCTATTTGCAACTGCTTCTAATTGAACCAGTTGCCAGAGAGTAAACAATTTTATCACTTTCATTAATTTTCAAAATAATTTAAATGGTCACTTAAAAGTATTTCCAGTCTACTAAATTACACTATGATTACTGATTATTACTGGCAATCTACACTGAAACAAGCCATATATACACATAAAACACAACTATACATACAAAACCAAAAAGCATACAATACAAAATGTGCTGTCTAGTATCCAGGCACTGGCCCATTATTCCAAAGTGTGTTATTTTTCTTTTGTTTGACAGACAGCTTACTACATGACACAAAACAACCAAAAAGAAACCTAACTTGATCAGCAAAATGCCAACTGTTTAACAATGAAAGATACATGCTGTTAGAACAAGTAACACTGGTCTTAGTGGCCCCCGGGATCCTGTGACAACTTGTTTAAAGATACCAAAATGGCCCAAAATAGGAGGTTCACTGATCCTTACCTCTGTCTATCAGAGCCCAAAATTTCACAGCTGAATGTGCAATCGTTTTTATGGAGTTACTTAATCCTATGATGCCATCCAAATCTCATGTGAAAATCTGACATTTCAATAATCAAGGTAGCCCATCATTGTGTTCTGATACTGTACCTTGTTAACCCAGTCAACTTTCTCAACATCAGGGAAATTAACCTATTAAAAAGAAAATATAAGTTACAAACAGACATGATTTCCAAATATTACTTACAGATTTTGGCCATACAAGTCACTGTGGAATTGTCTTGTGTATCAGTTTTTTGTTATTGTTGAGTCTATGTGCTAAATAAATTCATTCATTAATTTTGATTTGCCATCTGATAAAGACACTCCAACATCCATAACAGTGGTAACAGTGAGAATTGGCAAGCTAAGGAGAATATCGTTAGTATCATAATTGAAGCTTTACTTCTTAATTAATGGGTGTAATGCAAAATTTAACCTCTTATTACTAAAATTAGTCTTGATTTAAAAAGATAAGTTAAACTAAATCTGTCCAATCAAAACCTAAAATCAACCAATAATTAAACTGGTTAGTGTGATCCTGAAAAAAAAGAAAAGGAATCATTATATATCAGGACAAATTGTTGAATTACAAACTAATGCACAAAAGAAAAACTGATTTTAAAACATTTCAGGGAAGGGCACATTATTAGGGGCTTACCAAAGCTGCTTTGCAGTGAGAAGACTGGACTGTAAGAGATTAATTTTATATATTGTGTCAAAGAATCTAGTGTGCTTATTGTTTACAAATAACTTTTTATGCAAAGAGAATTATTTCAGTAACGGACAAATAATCCATGTTGAAAACCATTTCAAGCCTTTTTCTTCCTAAGAATCAGACAGGCTGTGGCAGCAACCATCTCAGATTTTCTTCAAACTTAAATTAAATTAAGTACCTACCACCATATGAACAACAATTTCATGGGCAAAATTCACCACCTACAAATATAAGCCCCCATTCCTTTTGACTACAATTCTGTTATTTCTAGCAAAGCAGAAATAAAGCTTAACAAAAATAGCTTCAGTGGTTCAACACAGGGACAATACAATAATATGGCACATGCACATACGGGCTTTTACTGAGTGTCAGTTCATCTTATATCCTGTTGTATGTTTGTACAGTGTACGGTTTCCTTTACTTAGAACTTTTCAAAGTAATTCCATCAATTTTCAGAATGTCCGACCTACTGAAATTTTGACATAGTAAATAAAAACTGACAACTATCTTGTAACTATTATCTTTAATATATGGAAATAAAGCAGATATAGTAACTGACTTAACATACATACTGTTTGGTAACATAAACTGTAGTGTTGAGGAAACCTGAATATAAAATGTTTTTTAGCTAACACACACACACACACTATATAAACTTGTTTACACAGTTGTAAAATTAGATGTCAGAAATTATTCTTGTCTTTTTTTTTTTTATTTAGCCTGAGCCTATACAGGTTTATTCATTATTTAAAAAAATCAATCCATCTCTTGATATGTATGCAAACACTGGAACATGAAGTTACAACAAAGTACACCTTCATGAGCCTCACCAGTCAGTCAACTTATTTTCCCCAAGAAACACCTCTAAAAGTATATGATGCAACAGTCTGCAATCCAGATAAACCTTTTTTTTAAAGAATAAAGGTGTAGAAGGATACTATGCCAACATGCGCTGGAGTATTTTCAGTCTGACCAGTTTCAGTTTGCCAAATCTCACATTTGAAATTGATTGATATTTTTAACCTAATTTTGCAGCCTTGTTACACATTTAATAAGTATGCTTAAAACAAAATGACAACACAGATTGAGCATGGTACAAATTTGGCAAATCCATCTTAGGAGTTTGCTTTTTGCGTCATCTTGAGTCACTGTATTCCTGCTGCTGATAAAAGGACTGTCGCCAATGTGTATTTCGGTGTAGAAACCTTTTAAATGAATACTTATGTTGATTCGCTACCTCACCTGGCATGCCATGCAAATAAACCACATGTTGTCAAGGCAACAGTGTCACATGAGCAGTTTAACCAGTTTGCATTGCACAAGTCACCTGCACACGACTGCCAACGCAGTAATGACAAACTACCTTTGATGTTCGCTTGTAGGGTTTTGGTTTTTAAAAAACACAAAAAGTTTCTGGGACAATTTATTTTTATTTTAGAAAACCTGAAAAGGAAAAGTCATTGTTGAAGTGCTACTGAGCAAGGCACTACTGTAGCAAACACACAAGCTGTTTCATTTCCTTTTAGCAATAAGCTATGTTGCCACATCTGTTTATTATAAGCAGCATTTGGCTTATTTGTGAAGTTGCCTATATTTTTTGTAGTTGCTTGTATATATCTCACACAATACCTAAACTACAGATAATCACGCATGATTTGACAATTTATACTGAAGCTGTTTCTGCTTTATTACCTCAGGAAAAGTTACAATGTTATGACTTGTCTGTTGGTTTGACTGTCATGAGGATTATGTACAAATGTACGAACCAGCTCTAATGAAACTTAATCTATGGGCGGAGCACATACCAACGAAGAAACCATTCAGTTTTGGTTCCAAAATCGGGACAGATCCCACACACACACACTTCCTTAAACACAGCATTTTTTTCCCCATTGTGTGAGTGTGCGTGCGAGATGCTGGGAGCGTGGGGGGAATTCTCTGTAGTTGTGCCCTCTACTGAGCTCTCTTCTAGTTACTAGAGGTGGGAGGATCGATCCTAATATCGATACCAACGCTGGTATTGATACTGAACAATCCTTGTGTAAAAAGATCGATATGCAAGCAGTTTTTTTCTCTCCCACACACACTGACTGCTGCGCACACAGATTCATCAAAGTCTACTCTCTGTAAGAGCAGCGCTGCGCTGTGTCACACAACACGGAGCAGCGCACCCTTGTCTTGTGGTTTGTCAGCCCTCTACCTCAGGAGATTTTGTTTTAAGTTGTGTTGAGTGATATTTTTTAAACAAAAATGTTGATTGTGATAAAGTATTTTGTTGTCACGTACAATGTTTGGAGAAATTCTACCCTAGGTCTTTTGGATCCTTTGGATCTATGAAGCTTAAATATGAAAAAGTATCTGTATTGATATCAGCGATACTGGGCCTGTATTTACTTGGTATCGGAGCAACACCAAAATTCCTGGTATCGCAAACCTCTACTAGCTATTACTCTGCCATTAATGCAAACGATGTTTACGCAGTGTATAGCTGGAAAACAAATTTGTGACACTTTGTTTTTGATACTTTTTGCGCTTCAACACACTGCTTGTTGATGAAAGATCTGGCAACATTGAATTTAAAAGATTTAGTTTTTCTTAACTTTTTTTTTTTTTTTTAAGTAAATCCTACCCAGGATGCCATCTGTAAGCCACTTTTCAGCTCCTTGTTGATGACATGCTTCTCGTTGTCCACAAACTCGATGGCGGATCCGAAGCGAGCGTCTTTCCGCTGTCTGTTCTTCTTCCACCAGGTGGCCATCAGCATGCAGAGCAGCACCCAGCTGATGCTCAGGCCCAGGTACCCGGTCAGGTAGACTGGGTAGAGGAGCAGCACGGCTCTGCCAAAGTACATGAGGAACTCCATCAACATGCGGTTGACGCTGGAGGAGTTGAGCGCGTCGGAGCTGCCGTGGACGGAGGAGCTGTCCACGAGGCTCCGCGCCTCCTCCTGGGGTCCGGCGGACGACATTCACAACACTACTCCAAAACAAACCGCTTTATTTCTGCTTCCCCTTTCAGCCAGACTTCCTCGGAAAACCACTGCGGTCCAAACTAAACCGCCGGGTAAAGTACACACAGCTCAGAGAAAGTTTAAACTTCCGGATCCCAAACGCCGACGTAGACACGCCCATAAAGTCACACCTGCGCCCGTGGGCGGAGCCACACTAAGAATCCGCCCCAAAACAAACGTAATAACGAGAAAAGTCTATTTTATTTAACTCGGGGATTCGTTTGTTATAGTTTTAAAGGCTTGTTTTATTACAACCACCAGAGTGACGTTGATTACCAGTTACTAGTTACTTATTCAGACACTTATTCTGCAATTTGTTTTTCTTTTTTTTGTATGACAACCAGTAGATCCACAGAGATGCATAATATAGGAAACTGGCCAGAAATTGCAAATATCTGTCTGAATATCTGTCCAGTCCAGTCCAGACATTTATTTGGCTGAATTTTTTTTTTTTGTTTGTTTGTTTGTTTATTTTTTTGTCAAAATGGCTTTTTTTTTTTTTTCTTCCAAGGAGATAATTAATATAGGTTCTGACTGGGGAAAAAAAAAGAGGCTACAACTGCAAATCTGGGGGAAATGGTGAATATCTGTCAGAATATCTGTCCAGACACCTTTTCAGTTACCAGTTATTTATTCAGACACTTATTTGACAACTTTTATTATTATTATTATTATTATTATTATTATTATTATTATTATTATTATTATTATTATTATTATTATTATATTTTTAATTTTGGTATGAATGACATCCAGTGGATCCACAGAGATGCATAATATAGGAAATCAGCCTGAAATTGTGAATATTTGAATATCTGTCCAGTCCAGTCCAGACACTTATTCAGCTGAAAAAAAAAATGTTTAATTTTTGGTCAAAATGGCATTCTTTTCATCCAAAGAGATGATTAATATAGGTTTTGACTGAAAAAAAATTGGGTTACAACTGCAAATCTGGCTGAAATTGTGAATATCTGTCTGAATATCTGTCCAGTCCAGACACTTATTTGGCCAGAAAAAAAAAAAAAACAACTTTATTTTTTGGCCAGAATGGCATTAATTTGGTCCAAGGAGATAATTAATATATGTTTTGACTGAAAAAAAAATGGGTTACAACTGCAAACTGGGCTGAAATTGCGAATATCTGTCTGAATATCTGTCCAGTCCAGACACAATTCTTTTCAGGTAAAACCTATATAACTCAAATAATTGACCCAAATTAATGCTATTCTGACCAAAAAAAACAAAGGATTTTTTGTTTTAGTCAGAAAAAGTGTCTGGACTGGACTGGAAAGATATTCAGACAGATATTTGCAACTTCAGCCCGATTTGCATGGCTCCAACTTCTGATGACTTGTGAACATGCTGACAATGAGGCCCACTGTAGTTCTCCGTGTGATGGAATAAGCCAATTCAGCATCTAAGTATGCGCAGTGCATGTTGGGCTGGATCAAAGTTCACAACTACCCAAAACATGTAATAATGCCTGAGAGCAATGTAAATTTTGATGATTTTGAGCTCTGTAAATTTGGCCGTTTAAAAGATTTTTGCCCAAAACAGGGTTACAAAAAGGTGGGAAGTGGATGAAAGAACTTGGAGCCCTAGCTTATGCACTCACACTAGAAAACGCCACCATAGTACAAATTAAAGTGTGTGTGTGTGTGTGTGTGTGTGTGTGTGTGTGTGTGTGTGTGTGTGTGTGTGTGTGTGTGTGTGTGTGTGTGTGTGTGTGTGTGTGTGTGTGTGTGTGTGTTTTATTGGCTGAGGTAGAACGTGCGCATGTGTCTATACACTGTGAAAGTGGAGGGGAACTCTACTACCTTATGTAATGGGATTTTCTTTCCATTCATCTTCAGAAAATAAAATTACAGAACTGTTATGGGTAACATTCTCAGGTTTCCTGCTGAACTGTCTACGGAGGGTAACTCGACTCACCACTGAGGCCTAAAATTTCTGTAAATCAGGATGGTGTCTACATATACACCAGGGCTCTCCCCAGAAATGTAAAGCATGATGACACTATTGGTCAGGCACACACTGGGGGCTACACCTTTCCAGACCCCCCCCCCCCCCCCCCCCCCCCCCCTCTTCAGGGATAAGTTCTAGCATTTTGTCTTTTTTTCAAGTACCAGTGGAAGCCATTTTCTGAAGCCAACTTTAACTTTACATCTTATCTAAAATTACAAACTAAGGCCTTTTCCACACGGAATCAGATACAACCTTTTTTGTTCTCAAAATGTGTTATGTAAACACTCTGTAGCATATCTGCCAAACCTGTATCTGGCACTACATCATCCTCACCAAAAACTGAGAAGAAGATGTGGAGCATGCACGTAACTGGTGTAAGGAGCCAATCAATGTAGCAGCAGAAGGTAGAACCTTACAAAGTAGAGGTGAGCGATACCGGGAATTTTGGTATTGATCCGATACCAAATAAATACAGGCCCAGTATCGCCGATATCGATACCGATACCGATACTTTTTCATATTTAAGCTTCACATCCAAAGGATCCAAAAGACCTAGGATACAATTTCTCCAATCATTGTACGTGACAACAAAATACTTTATTATCACAATCAACATTTTTGTTTAAAAAAATATCACTCAACACAATTTTAAACAAAATCTCCTGAGGTAGAGGGCTGACAAACCACAATACAAGGGTGCGCTGCTCCATATTGTGTGACACAGCGCAGCGGTACTCTTACAGACAGAGTAGACTTTGATGAATCTGCATGCACAGCAGTCAGTGCGTGCGGGAGAGAAAAAAAAGTTTGAGTATCGATCTTTTTACATGAGGATTGTTCAATATCAATATCAGCATTGGTATCGATATTATCGATATTAGGATCGATCCACCCACCTCTATTACAAAGGGCACACTGAGTAAAATGAAGCCTTTTAAGAGAAAAAAAAAATCAGATCAAACATGGAAACAGAGGATAAAATATATGACATAGACACTAATATTGATGAAAGTATATTTGACTTAAAAACGATTGGTTGTGAGTATTATACAGTAGAACAGCTGAATAGTGAAAAAATTGCAGAAGATACCCTGTCACTCATACATATAAACAGTCGAAGCTTGTATTGTAAAATGTCACAAATAAAAGATTATTTAAATCAGTTTAAAAATAGATTTAGTATTGTTGCAATCACTGAATCTTGGCTTAAAGATGATCTCATGGATGAAGTTCAAATGGAGGGATATGAGCTGTATTTTGTAAACAGAAGATATAAAAAAGGCGGTGGTATTGCTCTGTATACAAAAACAGATCTGATGTGTACAATTGTTGAAGAAATGACAATTATGAATGATGTCATAGAAATTGTAACAGTGGAACTTGTACATGAAACATCTAAGAATATTTTAGTTAGTTGTGTATACAGAGCACCAGATTCTTGTGTTGTGAAATTTACAGATAAAATAATTGAATTATTCCATCAAATTAAAAACAAAACGCTTTTTATGTGTGGGGACTTTAATATTAACATAGAAAGCTCCAGCTGCCAAAGATCAAGTGATTTTGTGAATACAATGTATAGTTTGGGGTTATTCCCCTTGATAACAAAACCAACCAGAATTACATCGCAAAGTGCAACGGTAATTGATAATATATTTACAAACAGAACAGATGAAATTATCAAGAATGGGATCTTCATGACAGATATTAGCGACCATTTACCAATTTTTTCAATATTTAAATATAAAAATAGGTACAACAAAAAAACTGATATAAACTTTAAAAGAGACAAGTCAGTAAAAGCCTTAGAGGCATTAAAATATGACCTTAAAAATCAAAACTGGGAAGAAGTTTATGTCAGTGATGTTAATGTAGCATATAACTCATTTATGAAAATATTGATGAAATCATACAATAAAAATTGTAAATTAATTGAAATTAGTAAGAAAAGAGTAAATAAACCATGGCTGACAAAGGGAATAAAAAAGCTTGTGCAAAGAAAAACTATTTATACAGGTGCTTTTTAAAATTGCAAACAAAGGAATCAGAACATAAATACAAAAAATATAAAAATAAACTATTAACAATAATTAGGAAACAAAAAAAAGATTATTACAGTGAAAAACTAAATAAGAGTAAAGATAATATGAGGGTAACATGGGGAATTATAAAAAGTGTGATTGATAGTGATGGAACGAAAGAAACTATTCCAAATTACTTTGTTAAGGAAAATAAAGAGATATATGATATAAAAGAAGTTGCAAATGGGTTTAATGATTATTTTTCAAATGTAGGGTCAAGTCTGGTGGGAAATAAACCAATAATAGAAGATAAATTATGTACATTGGTAAATACGGTCAATAGTATTTTCCTGGACAATGTGGAAAAAGATGAAATAAGAAATATTGTAAAAAACTGTGTAAGCAAAAGATCAACTGACCATGAAGATTTAGACATGATGACTGTAAAAAGTATAATAGAAATTGTTATTGAACCATTTACTTATATTTGTAATCTGTCTCTGTCAACTGGGGTTTTTCCAGATGAAATGAAAATTGCTAAGGTAGTCCCATTATATAAAAATGGAGACAAACATAATTTTTCTAATTACAGGCCAGTATCATTGCTTCCACAGTTTTCTAAAATTATGGAAAAAGTTTTTGTAACAAGATTGGATAAATTTATTGAGAAACATCATATTTTAAATAATGCTCAGTATGGATTCAGAACAAAACATTCGACAGCTATGGCAATTATGGAACTAATAGAGAAAATATCAACAACAATAGATAATAAGGATTATTTTGTAAGTATTTTTATTGACCTGAAAAAGGCTTTTGATGTTATAGACCACTCAAGATTGCTCCACAAGTTACAACAATATGGAATAAGAGGTGTTGCACATCAGTGGGTAAAAAGCTACTTAGAAAATAGAAAACAGTTTGTTCAGATAAATAATACCAAATCAGAATTGTGTAACATTATTTATGGAGTACCACAAGGATCGGTACTTGGACCCAAACTGTTTATTTTGTATATCAATGATTTTGTGAATGCATCCAATGTGCTTGCCAGCATTTTATTTGCTGATGATACAACGCTGTTTTACTCTGGATCAGATATACAGGAAGTAGCACAAGTGATAAATACAGAGTTGGAAAAAGTTAAACATTGGTTTGATATAAACAGATTGTCACTAAATATTAATAAGACAAATTTCATATTGTTTAATGATAGAGCGAAAGAAAATAATGTGTCATTACAAATAGATGGAATGGATATACAAAGGGTAAAAGAAATGAAATTTTTAGGAGTCATGATTGATGAAGATCTTACATGGAAGTCACACATAAATTACATAAAAGGAAAAATAGCGAAAGCCATTGCTGTTTTGCATAAAGTAAAATATTCATTAAATAGTTATGGTTTATTAACATTGTACAATTCATTGATTGTCCCATATTTAACTTACTGTGTAGAAATCTGGGGATCAACATATACAACCTATATACAACCTTTATTTATTTTGCAGAAAAGAGCTTTAAAAGTGATTAGTAACAGTGGTTTTAGAGATTCATCTAATCCATTGTTTATTAAGTATAGGGTACTTAAATTTCATGATTTAGTTGATTTGAAAATATTACAAACGATGTACCAAGTTAATAAAAATACTTTACCAACAAACATTCAAAATATGTTTGAAAAAAGAGTAAGTAGTTATAAATTGAAAGGAATAGAAGTCTTTAAAAAACCAAGATTTAGAACCAAAGTAAAGGAAAGGAGTATTGCAGTAAATGGTGTCAAATTATGGAACAATCTTAATAAAGAAATTAAAGAATTAAGGTCGCTTAAATTATTTAAAAAACATATTAAATTAGATGTATTAAGTAAGTATGAAACTATGAAGTAAGTCAGTGGGCTGCAAGAAAGTCAAAAAAAAAAAAAAGTAAACTGTTAATAATGTTTGGAGTGTCTTAAGTTTAAATGTAACCTGTCAGTGATGTAATCTATTAATTAATGGTCATAATTATGAAATGGGTCAGTGGTATGTGACAAGTTAAAGAAATGCAATCTGTTAAATAATGTTGACTATGATGCTGGATATTGAAAGATTGTATTGTTAAAAGGGGCAGAAATCATAAGACTTGTTCTTCTTTCTGCTCCTTTTCATTCTGGTATTGTGGTGCTTTTGTTTTTTGCTTTTCTGTTTTTCTTTTAAATGAATGAAATAAATATTAAAGAAAGAAAGAAAGAAAGAAAGAAAAAGGTTCCACACTGATCATCTGAAATAATCCTATTGTGTATCTAAAGAGAAGCAGTGTGTTTGTGCATTTTTAAAAACACACGGCGTGGTGTGTTGATCCATTGGTTGCTGTCCACCTCACAGACAAAGCAAAACGATGCACACTTTAACTGAATTAAGTTTAAAAATGCCTTTATTTGGATTTGATCAGAGTTTTCATCTGTTTATCAACAGGGTGCACAGCAGGTTTATTTGGGGCCATACGAAGTGGAGCGAAATGGGGTAAAATGTAACGAAATGGAGCAGAGTGACCCAGACTGACTCCAAATAAGTACTTTTATTTAATTGTTTAGGTTTTGGAGATGTACTCAGTACATGTAGCAGGGGCAGGTGCGCCATCTGGCGTTCAAGAGATGAAACTTCATTCAATGGGTCAGTCTGCGCCATTTTGCTTAAAAATAATTAAATAAAAGTACTTAACTGAATCATATTTAATCATATTTGGAGTCAGTCTGGTCAGTCTGCTCCATTTCATTATATTTTACCCCTATTTTGTGATTATCAGGCTCCATTTCATCCATTTTGTATTTTAGTATAGCCTGTTTATTTGCGACTTTTGGAGAAAAGCTGCACTCTACAGCCCATGCTGCCTTCGTGTGCATGCACAGGCTGACTGATGATGTCACTAACCGCTCCAGCATATGGTCCCGGAAAGCTCCAAAACTCATAACAACATCAAGAAATAATTATCTGGGGAAACAGAGAGGGAACACACTAAATTTGAAAATCTGCATGACAGTGCTAAGACCCAACATGATGGCACAGCGCCATTGTGCCATTAGGGCCACATGCATGGGACATCAACCATGCTGAAGGGGGCATTGTAATCAGCTCTGTGTGTCTGCTTGATTTCAGTTTTATTTTGTTTTGTTTTTTTAAGAAACATTAAATACAACTTGGAAATTTGAAACAAATTAGGATGTTGCCTGGTCTTTAAAGGTTTGACATCCCAGCAGCCCATGAAGACATCCTTCTACATGTATGACCAAACAGTGCGGGTGGAGATAGCACAGCAGCATCTGACCCTCCACCCTAAACAAGGCTGTTAATTGTTCTGTTGTTGGGAAACTGTCATACATAATGTGCAGCACCACTCCATCCATCCATTTTCTCCAGCTTTATCCGGAGTCGGGTCGCAGGGGCAGCAGCTCAAGCAAAGCCGCCCAGACCTCCCGATCCACACACACCTCTCCCAGCTCCTCTGGGGGAACCCCAAGGCATTCCCAAGCCTGCCGAGAGATGTAGTCCCTTCAGCGTGTCCTGGGTCTTCCCCGGGGCCTCCTCCCAATGGGACGCACCCGGAACACCTCTCCAGCGAGGCGTCCAGGGGGCATCCGGAAAAGATGCCCAAGCCACCTCAACTGACTCCTTTCGACGTGGAGGAGCAGCAGCTTTACTCCGAGCTCCTCCCGAGTGACCGAGCTCCTCACCCTATCTCTAAGGGAGCGCCCAGCTACCCTGCGGAGGAAACTCATCTCGGCCGCTTGTACTCGCAATCTCGTTCTTTCAGTCATGAGCCAAATCTCATGACCATAGGTGAGGATCGGAACGTAGATTGATCGGTAAATCGAGAGCTTTGCCCCGCTACTCAGCTCTCTCTTCACCACGACGGTCCGATACAGCGACCGCATCACTGCAGATGCTGCACCGATCCGTCTATCGATCTCATGCTCCATCCGTCCCTCACTCGTGAATAAGACCCCGAGATACTTAAACTCCTCCACTTGAGGCAAGGACACTCCACTGACCTGAAGAGGGCAAAGCACCTTTTTCCGGTCGAGAACCATGGCCTCGGATTTGGAGGTGCTGATTTTCATCCCGGACGCTTCACACTCGGCTGCAAACCGCCCCAGTGCACGCTGAAGGTCCTGATTTGACGAAGCCAACAGAACCACATCGTCCGCAAACAGCAGAGACGAGATTCTGTGGTTCCCAAACCAGACCCCCTCTACACCCTGGCTGCGCCGAGAAATTCTGTCCATAAAAATAATGAACAGAACCGGTGACAAACGACAGACCTGGTGGAGGCCAACATGCACTGGAAACAGGTTTGACTTACTACCGGCAATGCGATCCAAGCTCCTGCTGCGGTCGTACAGGGACCGGATAGCCCTTAGCAAAGGACCCCGGACCCCGTACTCCTGGAGCACCCCCCACAGGGTGCCCCGAGGGACACGGTCGAACGCCTTCTCCAGATCCACAAAACACATGTGGACTGGTTGGGCGAACTCCCACCACTCATCATGATTTACTGGGCATTAAAATAAGTGATCTGTAGTCCCACTTGTTGCTGTCAAAGGGCTGTGCTGCTTTCAGTCTGTGGCTGCAATATCTGTATCTGTAGCTGTCTGTATCTGTACTCGTAGTGGGCGAGGCCTGAACCGGAAGTGGGCGTGGTTTAACTCGAAATGGCTGGGCCTTAAATCAGTACATTATTTTAAGTTTGAAACTGATATGGATTGGTCGGAAGTTGCTATAGTTATTGTTTATTTGAAAACTATTTACAGAACAGCCTCAAAATTGAGATTCAAATCAATGTTTTTGATCACAAAAGTAAGAGGACTATTTACAGAACAAGTTTTTTAATGAGCTCAGAACATGAATATTCTTAAGTGTATGATTGAATATTTACAGAACAGCCTCAGAATTGAGAGTCAATGTTTTTGATCACAATAGTAAAGGAACTATTTTACAGAACAAGTTTTTTATAAACTTAGAACATGAATATTCTTAACTGAACAGCCTCAGAATTGACATTCAATGTTGTAGGAAATTATATAAATTATGTATGCATGAAGAAGAGTTGTCATACTCAACACAACTTTCTTTTTAAAAAATTTTATGATCAAACTGTGATTTTTGTCAATTACGAGGTCTGTGAGAAAAGTAACGGACCTTTTTATTTTTTCAAAAACTATATGGATTTGAATCACGTGCGATTACATCAGACAACCTTGAACACTCGTGGGCATGCGAGAGTTTTTTCATGCCTGTCGGTTACGTCATTCGCCTGTGGGCAGGCTTTGAGTGAGGAGTGGTCCACCCCTCCTGTCGGAATCCCTTTGTCTGACAACTTCCTGAGAGACTGGCGCTTTGCTTTATCAAAATTTTTTCAGAACCTGTGAGGCACATCGAAGTGGACACCATTTGAGAAATTCATCTGGTTTTTGGTGAAAATTTTAATGGCTGATGAAACATTATGGAGTGTTACTGTCGCTTTAAGGACTTCCCACGGAGCGGGACATCGCGCTGCGCTCCGAGGCGCCGTCGTCAGCCTGTTTCGAGCTGAAAACCTCCAAATTTAAGCCTCTGTTGACCCAGGACGTCGTGAGAGAACACAGAACTTTCAGAAGAGGTCGGGATCAGCAGTTTATCCAGACATTCCACTGTTAAAGGAGATTTTGTAATGAAAGACATGCGGATGGATTGGCGCGTCGGCAGGCAGCCGGCGGGGTGCGCCGCCACAGGAAAAACACCTCCGTGTTGATACTTCGATCTGCCTCACAGATTCTGAAAAAATTTTGATAAAGCATTGCGCCAGTCTCTCAGCAAGTTGTCAGACAAAGGGATTCCGACGGGAGGGGTAGACCACTCCTCACTCAAAGCCTGCCCACAGGCGAATGACTTAACCGACAGGCGTGAAAAAACTCACGCATGCGCACGAAGGTTCAAGGTTGGCTGATGTAATCGCACGTGATTCAAATCCATATAGTTTTTGAAAAAAATAAAAAGGTCCGCTTCTTTTCTCACAGACCTCGTATTTATTTATTTTTACGACCTAACGTTCTTGCCATTTTTTCCACACAAAGTTAAACAATATTGATTAAGGTGTGTGTGTGTGTGTGTGCATGACTGTCTATGTGTGCATGTGTGTGTGTGACTGTGTGAGAGGGAGAAAGAGAGGTTGTTCTACTGACCAGTGCAGCCATATTCAACAAAAATATTAATATAGGCTACTTTGTTTGCTCATCTGTATGTGTGTGTATGTGTGTAAGTGGTCTGTAAGACTGTTTATTTTTTAATGATCTGTGAGAACTTGGTCATTCATGCAAACATCCAGAGATGGCAAACAGGGAAATAATATGTCAGCCTTGTTCACTGTATTCTTCTCAAAAGCACCTGCGTTCAGTAGGACCAAAGTTTTCCAACTGACTTTATATCACCAATAAAACAAAGAGCAAACAAATAGTTAAAAAATAAATAAATAAACCCGACTGGAGGCTGTGACCGACCACGACAGGAGCCGTTTTCAGCTCTGTCTTGTCAAAAGCACCGCGTATGATACGAAACAAGTTCACCAAGTAACTTAAAAGAGGCGAGCTGAAGAAAACGTGAGGCAGCCAAGACAAGCACAGAGATCCTGTGTGTGTGTGTGTGTGTGTGTGTGTGTGTGTGTGTGTGTGTGTGTGTCTGTGTGTGTGAGAAGCTGCAGAGAGACGTGTCTGTGTCGGGAGGGGCGAGCGCTGTGTGTGTGTGTGACTGGCCAATCACAGAGCGTGAAGACAGTCAGTTAGCCAATGAGAATTTTCCTTCAGCACGAGCACAGATATTGATGAGTTTTATTCGGATCATGCTCGTGCTCGTCAAAAATGCTTTAGCCGAGTATCCGGCTCAACCCTAATCATTACATTAACTTGCTAACATTATATGGAAAATTACATGTATTTGTTTTTTGTATCTGCATAGTGTAAATATGATATATACAACCCCTGGCAAAAATTATGGAATCACCGGCCTCAGAGGATGTTCATTCAGTTGTTTAATTTTGTAGAAAAAAAGCAGATCACAGACATGACACACAACTAAAGTCATTTCAAATGGCAACTTTCTGGCTTTAAGAAACACTATAAGAAATCAGGAAAAAAAATTGTGGCAGTCAGTAACGGTTACTTTTTAGACCAAGCAGAGGGAAAAAATATGGACTCACTCAATTCTGAGGAATAAATTATGGAATCACCCTGTAAATTTTCATCCCCAAAACTAACACCTGCATCAAATCAGATCTGCTTGTTAGTCTGCATCTAAAAAGGAGTGATCACACCTTGGAGAGCTGTTGCACCAAGTGGACTGACATGAATCATGGCTCCAACACGAGAGATGTCAATTGAAACAAATGTGTTGTGTGGGCCGCTGAAGAGGAGGTACTGCTGGCCTACCACCACCAGATGGCGCCCTGCTTGGAGTGCGGGCTCCAAGCACGAGAGGGCGCCAGACCCAGAAGAAGTGACAGCTGTCACTCATCCTCAGCACCAGCTGTCACTCGTTCATCATCATCATCATCACCATAAAGGCCGGACTGCAACTCCACCTCCTCGCCGAGAAATCGACTACCGAAGAGGTAATTTCTCTGCTGACTCAAACCGTTGAGTGATAACCTGAGCTTCTTTTGCAGCCGTTATCCTGTGGTGTTCGTCATTATCTGTGGGATTGGCGTTTGGTGTGAGAGCGACGGCTTCGCCTCACACCCCAAACCAGATAAGTTGATTAAACAGGAGCTGCACGAGTGTGTGATTGGAGGTGGAGGTGCTCCCTCCTAACTGTGTGCAGACTGTGGATTACTGAGTGTGCGGACTCACACTCATTCATCTTGTCTTTGCTTTCTGCCAGCAGTACCAGGGTCGACAGCCGAAGACAGAGGCCACCTGGGGACTCGGGACTTGGCGGCTCCGGTGTTCTTCACACCGTAGGTGGTGGAGGCCGTGTGGGACGCGGCTTCTCTCTCATCGGGGGTCTTCTATCTTCGAGCCTGCCCACACATCACCTGGTGCTAATTGACTTTACAAATTCTGTGTATTTCGTTGTGTGTTGTCACAACATTAAATTGTTACTTTTTGGCTTATTCATTGTCCGTTCATTTGCGCCCCCTGTTGTGGGTCCGTGCTACGACACCTTCCCAACAAAATGGGAGTATTATCAAACTCTTAAAAGAGGGTAAATCATCACGCAGTGTTGCAAAAGATGTTGGTTGTTCACAGTCAGCTGTGTCTAAAATCTGGACCAAATACAAACAACATGGGAAGGCTGTTAAAGGCAAACATACTGGTAGACCAAGGAAGACATCAAAGCGTCAAGACAGAAAACTTAAAGCAATATGTCTCAAAAATCGAAAATGCACAACAAAACAAATGAGGAACGAATGGGAGGAAACTGGTGTCAACGTCTGTGACCGAACTGTAAGAAACCGCCTAAAGGAAATGGGATTTACATACAGAAAAGCTAAACGAAAGCCATCATTAACACCTAAACAGAAAAAATAAGGTTACAATGGGCTAAGGAAAAACAATCATGGAATGTGGATGACTGGATGAAAGTCATATTCAGTGATGAATCTCGAATCTGCATTGGGCAAGGTGATGATGCTGGAACTTTTGTTTGGTGCCGTTCAAATGAGATTTATAAAGATGACTGCCTGAAGAGAACATGTAAATTTCCACAGTCATTGATGATATGGGGCTGCATGTCAGGTAAAGGCACTTGGGAGATGGCTGTCATTACATCATCAATAAATGCACAAGTTTACGTTGATATTTTGGACACTTTTCTTATCCCATCATTTGAAAGGATGTTTGGGGATGATGAAATCATTTTTCAAGATGATAATGCATCTTGCCATAGAGTAAAAACTGTGAAAACATTCCTTGCAAAAAGACACATAGGGTCAATGTCATGGCCTGCAAATAGTCCGGATCTTAATCCAATTGAAAATCTTTGGTGGAAGTTGAAGAAAATGGTCCATGACAAGGCTCCAACCTGCAAAGCTGATCTGGCAACAGCAATCAGAGAAAGTTGGAGCCAGATTGATGAAGAGTACTGTTTGTCACTCATTAAGTCCATGCCTCAGAGACTGCAAGCTGTTATAAAAGCCAGAGGTGGTGCAACAAAATACTAGTGATGTGTTGGAGCGTTCTTTTGTTTTCATGATTCCATAATTTTTTCCTCAGAATTGAGTGATTCCATATTTTTTTCCCAATGCTTGGTCTAAAAAAGTAACCGTTACTGACTGCCACAATTATTTTTCCTGATTTCTTATAGTATTTCTTAAAGCCAGAAAGTTGCCATTTGAAATGACTTTAGTTTTGTGTCATGTCTGTGATCTGCTTTTTTTCTACAAAATTAAACAACTGAATGAACATCCTCCGAGGCTGGTGATTCCATAATTTTTGCCAGGGGTTGTATATAAAGGAGCATCCCCAAAAGGATCTTTGCTTGTGAATGGCTGAGCCTTTTGGAGATGCTCCTTTTAAACCCAATCATGACACTCACCTGTTTCCAATTAACCTGTTCACCTGTGGAATGTTCCAAACAGGTGTTCTTTGAGCATTCATCAACTTTCCCAGTCTTTTGTTGCCACTGTCCCAGCTTTTTTGAAACATGTTGCAGGCATCCATTTCAAAATGAGCAAATATGTGCACAAAAACAATAAAGTTTATCAGTTTGAATTAAATATCTTGTCTTTGTGGTGTATTTCAACCTAGTGTCACGGCAAGTCGTGATTCAGCTGCACGAAATATCCATTAATCTATTGGTTTGTGATATTGTGACGAAAAGCGCCTCATTTTCGTCACGGCAGCACAAATTCATTGTAATTCATTCCGTGATGGCTGCATGAAATTAAAAGTGAGGGGGGGGGGGGCAGGGGTGGTTATGGTTAGGGTTAGGCGTAGGAGTCGGGTTAGTAATAGCGAGTTTAAAAAAAACCCTGTCACGAAAATTTGACTCATTTCGTGACAGGCGCACGAAAAAAAACGTGAGACTGGGCTGGATATTCAATTGAATATAGGTTGAAGAGGATTTGAAAATCTTTGTATTCTGTTTTTATTTACATTTCACACAACGTCCCAACTTCACTGGATTTGGGGTTGTATATATAAAACAAAGGCTGTTGAAGAATTTCCAACACTGACATTGGGAACAACTTTTCACTTTCTTGACTGATTAATTGTGGGTTAACTTTGAGGTAACTTTGTCTATCTCGGCTTTCAATGCTTACCAGTCCAGTAAGTATCAGTGAAATTGTGGATAGCTGGACATGTCCAAACTTGTCCTCTGACACGCCGAAACAGAGGTGTTCCTTTGTCTCGCTTCCAAAGCGAATGGGTCGTGACGCACGAAGCCTCCACGCGGCTTTCCATGACAAAATCTCTTGTTAAAAGTGAAATCTGCTGGAAAATGGCTGATGTCCAGCTCTTGTGATAACCAGAGAAAGAGCACACGACGGTCTCGTATCCACAGAGCCATCAGCTCAGAAATGGTCCGGTGGCTTGTGCCGTGTCATCGCAGCTCAGAGCGCGGCGTGCTGAGCGTCCTTAAAGGGGTCCTTAAAGCTGTACTAACAGACCTTATTCTCTGTGAAGCCCGTAAAATTTTCACCGAAAGCCAGATAAATGTTTCGAATAGTTTCCAGGTAGTTTCCAGGTCTCTAACAGCTTCTGAAAAAATTCTGATGGAAAAAAACCCCAAATCATTCCGCCATTTCCAGACAATGAAAATCTGACGACGGGGCGGGACCACTCCTTCCACAAGGCGTGCTCACAGGCGAATGACGTCACTGACAGGCGTGGAAAAACTCATGCATGCGCGCAAGGGTTCAAGCTTGTCTGACGTGAAAACATATGAATCAAATCCATATAGTTTAAAAAAAAATAAAAAAGGTACGATACTTTATGGACAGACCTCGTACACAAGGAACAACCTGACTATTTCTTCAGCAAGTATCATCACTGTAAAACATTGGAGCTGCATTTAGTTCTGTCCACTTGCTGCCTCTCTTTAACATAAAGAGCTCTTACAAGTTTTGGATGTTGAACTCAACTTCTCAACTCAGCTTGTAAAGTGTTCTTTCTTCTTTTCTCCTTGTTTCAGCTGGTTCCATTCAGGGTGATGCAGCAGGTCGTACATCTCCATCTCACCCTGATTTCTGCATCTTCCTCTGTCCCACCATGCCCTCCCTCACCCCATCATAAACCTCCTCCAAAACCTTCCTCTTCATCTGCTGTCTGGCAGCTTCATCCTCAGCATCCTTCTTTACCAAGCATCCTTCCTCTGCACATCACAAAACCTTCCTAGTCTTGGCTCTCTCACCTTGTCTTCAAACTGTTCCAGCTGCACTATTTCTTTGCTATGCTCATTCCAAACCTGGTCATCCTCATCACTAGCAAGGAAAACTGCAACAACTTCAGCTCTGCCCCTAAATCTCTGACCCGTGAGTTATGGAAGGGGAAGTAAGTGTAATAAGAACAAATGAGGTCCCGGGACAGAAACTTGGCGCACAATATTGGACAAAAATAGCAGACTTAAATGTTCCAGCAGCAATGGGAAAGGGACAAGACGGAACTTTTTAAAAAGTGTCTGAACAACAACATGTTTCAAACAAGATGATATAAATGGACAATTCCCTCCAACACCTTTTGATAAGGTTCTGAACTGGATGAACCTCATGATGAAATACATAGGTCATCTGGTGTCTAGTGGGTGCCTTGGAGTCAGTTGCAGGCTGTGATAAAATTTTGGCTCCCAAGCTCAAGTAACTTACAGTCTCAGTCATGATTTTGCATCCACTGACTCCAGAACCTAATTAATATGCAAAGCAGATCAGTGCTGCCATGGTAATCACACTCCGTGTTGGGACTACGCAAGTCTTGGTTAGACTGGGCACAAGACGTTTGAGATATATTTGCAACTATTCAGACAGATGGATGGATGACGCTTTTTTCCCTGCCAATATTTTGTTCTGGTGCCCAGAGACAATAACCTGGATTACAGCCAGAAACCAAAGAGCTGTTTTTTGTTTGTTTTTTTATTTAAGTGAATGCATAATTTTTTATTTTATTCCTTTATTCCCATATTCACTGGTTTTATGTCATACTTGCTTTGGCAATGTAAACACATATTTCCTATGCCAATAGGGCATTTTTTAATTGAACTGAGACAATCGTATTGATTTGATTTTTTTTTTTTAAGTGAGCACATAATTTTTATTTTATTCTTTTATTCCTATATTTACTTGTTTTGTGTCTGTCACACTTGCTTTGGTAATGTAAATGTATAGGGTGTCCCAAAAAATATACATTTAAAACACTTGGTTTGACCCTTAAATGCTACAAACTTAATCACTTATGTTTCTTTTTTACTTGCAGAGACCCTGAAGTTTATGTTGATGCCAAGCAAGACTCAGGAAAATGCCAAGATTAACCATACTAAAGCAAACAAAAATTATTACGTTTTGGCACCAGACCAAGTGTGTCAAACAGGTGCAGCGACTTTATGCTAGCTAGACTGACAAAATGCAGGGCCAATATTGACATTGGTATGAAAAACTTCAACCTTTCAGCTTTCCATCCAGCCATAAATTTATTTCCTAGACATATGCTGTGACCATTTTCTTTGCTGATAAAATGTTTCATATTTTTGGGGGGGACACCCAATATATTTCGCATGCCAATAGGTCATTTTTGAACTGAATTGAATGATAATCATATTGATCTGATTTTTTTTAAGTGAACGCATAATTTTTATTTTATTCTTTTACTCCCATATTTACTTGTTTTGTGTCACATTTGCTTTGGTAATGTAAACGTTTATTTCGCATGCCAATACGTCATTGTTCAGTTGAACTGAATGAGAATCGTATTGATTTGAGGACGTGTCGCTGTTGCTGGAGCTGTCCACGGTGCTGACCTGCTGTTGAGGTTCTGTCTCGCTTGGATTCACTATCATGTCAAAAAACTAGTGCAAAAGTGCGTGGGCAGGAAACCGTTTTGTGCTTTGGGGTGGAGACACATTTGTGGGTGATTTACTAAGAATGAATGTGCAGCAGATGGCGGGCTGTATGTAATGTGACGCAGCATGTGAATTAGGATTTTGTATGAGCGCAAGCGCGTAATGCAGTGAAATAAGCAGGTATGTTAAGTTACTGCACACAGGTGCAAAACACCTCTTCATCCACATGTAATGTACATGGAATACAACTCAGTCCTTGAACAGCAGTATAGTTTACGCGGACTATAATATATTTACGATCACGCACCAAGTGCGTTTGGTTTTAGTGCGCCGCCACATTTCTCCACGCAGTGTGGAGCTGCGTCAGGAAGGGAATCAGCATGCAGATCCACGTTGGATCTGCTGTGGCGACTACGAGTGGGTGGAGGAACAAAATAAAGGAGCTGTTAGCACTTCAATAGTTCAGCTCAGTTGGAATCAAAATGGCGCCTTGGGATGGTTATCATACATTTTTGTGTAGGTCATGGTACACTGAGGCTGAATTCTAAGTATTGTTTCGTCACCTTACATGATACCGATTAGGTCAAAGTTGATGACTGGCTCACAGACTAACTGTAACAATGCTTGTGGTTGGGAAGAAATTCAGACATTTTCAGTCCATAAAGAAAACTCATCACAATTATGTGGCTGAATCAAAGATTGTTGTGTGTGGGCCGCCAGAAGAGGAGGTACTGCTGGCCCACCACCAGTGGGCGCCCTGCCTGAAGTGCGGGCTTCAGGCACGAGAGGGCGCTGCCGCCACGGACACAGCCGGGGGTGACAGCTGTCACTCATTACCTCTTGACAGCTGTCACCCATCTACTCAACGTCCTCTCACTCCATAAAGACCAGACGTCATCTCCACCTCGTTGCCGAGATATCGTACTTCATTGGAGGTAAAACTCTCAGCCGTTGCTTTTGTCTTTTCTGACAAGTGTTTGTTACACAGTGTTTGCAGTCAGTTCCGTGAGTGCTTGCAGCCGGAGGCTGAGTGTGAGAGACGTGGAGAGCTGACGTCTTCGGTCCCCACGCTATTCTGTGATAAGTACTCTCAACTGCTGCACGTACCTGTTTTCTGAGTGAGAGGTGGAGGTGGCATTCCCACCGTTGTTGTTACTGGGTGTACAGACACCCACACTTGACTGTCTTTGTTCTCGCCAGCAGTACCAGATCCGACAGTCGGGGACGGTGATCACCTGGGAATTCGGGACTTGGCGGCTCCAGTATTCACCAGGTTCAGTGGCGGCGGAAATCGTGTGGTTCCGGCTCTTCTCAGGACAGACGTCTTCTATCCTCGAGCCTGCCCACACGTCACCTTTGTGGATTGACTGTAATCATATGCTGAGATTGTCTGTATGTTCGTTGTGCTCCTTCATAACATTAAATTGTTAATTTTTGGCTCATCTATTGAGCGTTCATTTGCACCCCCTGTTGTGGGTCCGTGTCACTACACTTTCTCAACAGGATATCTCGGTCAGCATGATGGACTCCGAGGGGCGTCACCCGGCTGTTGAACGACCAATGGGAGAGCAGGGAGCGCAGGCCTCTGCAGGAGGCGTGATTGGTGAGCTGCAGCACATTCTCACCGCCTTTACAGCTCGGTTAGATCAAATGACTGAGCAAAACATCCTCCTGAACCGCAGGGTGGAGGCTCTCTCCGCGCAGGTGGCGGCGAGCGCTCAGGGCGCTGCTGCAGCTCCTCCTCCTGCCGACCCTGTGCAGGATATGAACATTCCAGTGGTGGTTCAACAACCCCTCCAACCATCCCCTGAAGCATACATAAGCCCTCCTGAGCCGTACGGAGGTTGTGTGGAGACGTGTGCGGACTTTCTCATGCAGTGTTCGCTCGTCTTCACACAACGTCCCGTCATGTACGCGTCAGATGCTAGTAAAATAGCTTATGTGATTGCTCTGCTTCGGGGTAAGGCATGCAACTGGGCAACGGCGCTCTGGGAACAGAACTCACGGTTGTTATCAGCATACACTGGGTTTGTGGGGGAGTTCAGAACAGTGTTTGATCACCCTAACAGAGGAGAGACCGCTTCAACAATGCTGCTGTCAATGCGACAGGGGCGCCGGTGTGCAGCCGAATATGCAGTCGACTTCCGCATCGCGGCTGCGAGGTCCGGCTGGAATAACGTTGCGCTCCGCGCCGCCTTCATAAACGGACTGTCATTGGTCCTGAAGGAGCATCTGGTAGCTAAGGAGGAACCGCGGGATTTAGATGGGCTTATCGATCTCGTTATACGGTTAGACAATCGGTTGGAGGAACGCCGTCGGGAGCGAGGCGAAGGACGTGGCCGGATACGCGCCGTCCCTCTCCCTTCCGGGTTCGAAAAGGGGCCGCCCTCCCCACACTCCACAGCCGCAGCACTCTGTGGGGCAACAGCTCCCCCTGCTGACATTGTTAGGGAAACGCACAGGGCCAAAATGAGGAGGCTGATCCGCGGGGAGTGTTTTCTCTGCAGCTCAAAGGAGCACACACAGAAAAACTGCCCCAAACAGCCACAACAACAACCGCCTTCAGAGACTGGGCTAAGGGGGGGTCAAAACATTCACGTGAGACACACACAGATTGCCACACGACTCCCAGTTACAATCCTGAGCGGGGATTTAACCCTTCAAGCCCCAGCACTGGTGGACACGGGGTCAGAAGGGAATTTGCTAGACAGCAGATGGGCAAGGGAGGTAGGGCTCCCTCTGGTGGTGCTTCCTTCGCCATTGCAGGTGCGGGCACTAGATGGCACCCTCCTCCCTTTAATCACACACAAGACACAACCAGTAACTCTGGTGGTGTCTGGAAACCATCGGGAGGAGATTGAGTTTTTTGTAACTCCTACCTCCCGCGTGATTTTGGGCTTCCCATGGATGTTGAAGCACAATCCCCGAATTGATTGGCCATCTGGGGTGGTGGTTCAGTGGAGCGAAACCTGCACCGATTCGTCTTCGTATATCTGGACGATATTCTCATCTTTTCTCCGGATCCTGAGACCCATGTCCAGCATGTACGTCAGGTCCTGCAGCGGTTGTTAGAGAACCGACTGTTTGTGAAGGGCGAGAAGTGCGAGTTTCACCGCACGTCTTTGTCCTTCCTGGGGTTTATCATCTCCTCTAACTCCGTTGCCCCTGATCCGGCCAAGGTTGCAGCGGTGAGAGATTGGTCCCAACCAACAAGCCGTAGGAAGCTGCAACAGTTCCTCGGCTTCGCTAATTTCTATAGGAGGTTCATTAAGGGCTACAGTCAGGTAGTTAGCCCCCTGACAGCCCTGACCTCTCCAAAAGTCCCCTTCACCTGGTCGGATCGGTGCGAAGCCACGTTCAAGGAGTTGAATTGACGGTTCTCTACTGCGCCAGTTTTGGTGCAGCCCGACCCTAGCCGCCAGTTCGTGGTTGAAGTGGACGCCTCTGACTCAGGGATAGGAGCCGTGCTATCCCAGAGCGGAGAGACTGATAAGGTTCTTCACCCATGTGCCTACTTTTCACGCAGGTTGACCCCGGCTGAACGGAACTATGACGTCGGCAATCGAGAACTCCTTGCGGTGAAAGAGGCTCTTGAGGAGTGGAGACACCTGTTGGAGGGAGCGTCTGTGCCGTTCACGGTTTTCACTGACCATCGGAACCTGGAGTATATCAGGACCGCCAAGCGGCTGAACCCCAGGCAAGCCCGCTGGTCACTGTTCTTCGGGCGTTTTGACTTCCGGATCACCTATCGCCCCGGGACCAAGAACCAGAGGTCGGATGCCTTGTCCCGGGTACACGAAGAGGAGGTCAAAACTGCACTGTCGGATCCACCGGAGCCCATCCTGCCTGAGTCCACTATCGTGGCCACCCTCACCTGGGACGTGGAGAAGATCGTCCGGGAGGCCCTGGCACGGAGCCCGGACCCAGGAACAGGTCCGAAGAACCGGTTGTACGTCCCACCAGATGCCAGAGCTGCAGTCTTGGACTTCTGTCACGGTTCCAAGCTCTCCTGTCATCCAGGGGTGCGAAGGACCGTGGCAGTTGTCCGGCAGCGCTTCTGGTGGGCGTCTATGGAGGCCGACGTCTGGGAGTACATTCAGGCCTGCACCACCTGTGCCAGGGGCAAGGCAGACCATAAAAGGTCCCAAGGACTTCTCCAGCCATTACCTGTGCCTCATCGCCCCTGGTCCCACATCGGCCTGGATTTCGTCACGGGCCTCCCGCCGTCCCAGGGCAACACCACCATCTTCACGATAGTGGACCAATTCTCCAAGGCGGCCCACTTCGTGGCCCTCCCGAAGCTCCCAACAGCCCAGCAGACAGCAGACCTCCTGGTCCGCCACGTCGTCCGTCTGCATGGGATACCCACCGACATCGTCTCAGATCGTGGTCCCCAGTTCTCCTCACACGTCTGGAGGAGCTTCTGCCGGGAACTGGGGGCTACTGTGAGCCTCTCGTCCAGGTATCATCCGCAGACCAATGGACAGGCAGAACGGGCCAATCAGGAATTGGAGCAAGCTCTACGCTGTGTGACGTCCGCACACCCGACGGCCTGGAGTAAACATCTGGCCTGGATCGAGTATGCGCATAACAGCCAGGTGTCCTCTGCCACCGGCCTCTCCCCATTTGAGGTGTGTTTGGGGTATCAGCCCCCGTTGTTTCCCGTGGTGGAGGAAGAGGTCGGTGTGCCCTTGGTCCAGGCCCACCTGCGGAAGTGCCATTGGGTGTGGCGCTCCGCCCATTCTGCCTTGTTGAAGGCCCGGACGAGGGCGAAGACCCATGCAGACCGCCGGCGATCCCCGGCCCCTGCTTACCAGCCCGGGCAGGAGGTGTGGCTTTCCACGAAGGACATCCCCCTCCAGGTGGACTCCCCGAAACTTCAGGACAGGTACATCAGCCCCTTCAAGATCCTCAAAGTCCTCAGTCCTGCCGCAGTGAAGCTCCAACTCCCGGCTTCACTGCGGATCCATCCGGTTTTTCACGTGTCACGAATCAAACCTCACCACACTTCACCCCTCTGTGCTCCCGGATCGGCGCCGCCTCCTGCTCGGATCATCGACGGGGAGCCGGCTTGGACGGTGCGCCGGCTCCTGGACGTCCGTCGGATGGGCCGGGGGTTCCAGTACTTGGTGGACTGGGAGGGGTATGGACCCGAAGAATGCTCCTGGGTGAAGAGGAGCTTCATCCTGGATCCGGCTCTCCTGGCCGACTTCTACCACCGTCACCCGAACAAGCCTGGTCGGGCGCCAGGAGGCGCCCGTTGAGGGGGGGGTCCTGTTGTGTGTGGGTTGCCAGAAGAGGAGGTACTGCTGGCCCACCACCAGTGGGTGCCCTGCCTGAAGTGCGGGCTTCAGGCACGAGAGGGCGCTGCCGCCACGGACACAGCCGGGGGTGACAGCTGTCACTCATTACCTCTTGACAGCTGTCACCCATCTACTCAACGTCCTCTCACTCCATAAAGACCAGACGTCATCTCCACCTCATTGCCGAGATATCGTACTTCATTGGAGGTAAAACTCTCAGCCGTTGCTTTTGTCTTTTCTGACAAGTGTTTGTTACACAGTGTTTGCAGTCAGTTCCGTGAGTGCTTGCAGCCTTGGAGAAGTCATTATGAAATGATATTCATTCATTTATTTTCTATACCCACTTATTCCAAGAAGAGAAGTTAAGATATTATGATTACGATGATTATTACAGAGATTATATCTACCATGCTGGTTGGAAATGCCTTGTAATGCCCCAAGAAGAGTTAGAGGACTTGGCTGAGGACAGTGAAATGTGGGATGAGCTGCTTAGTCTGCGGACACCATGACACAGATGTAGATAACAGGCAGAAAATGTTCTGCCTGTTATTATTGTTATCGTTCCTTTATTGTCATAATTCAAGTTCAAGTTTATTTGGTTCAAGGAAAGAACCAAATAAACTTGGTTCAACAAAATAAAATAAAACAAAATAAAACAAAACTGATTTCTCAGCCGGTCACCCCATGCAACCGAAGCGTGTAGGTAGAAGCAAAGCATATATACACCTACCCCTTTTACCTCAACAACTTTTACTTATCACAACAAAACCAAAACAAAGTGAGCAGAACAGCAAAACACAGACATCTTAAACTCAATAACTCAAATTCCTCATCTTCACCAATAACAGCACAGAATGCATAATCAAAAAATAATAATAATAATAATAATAATACAAAATCAATAACTTAATTGTCCATACTTTAACCAACAGCTATATATAGTCCTTCAAACATGAAGTGAATTTTCAGAGAATTTAGACAATTTTCATATATTCAGAAAACATCAGTTCCTTATATTGGTTTTTAAACTGATTGACATTTGGACATCACTTAAGTTCCTTTGTCACATCATTCCATATTTTAGGGCCACAAGTAGAAACACAAAAGCCTTTCCTGGTCGTCCAAGCACCAGCAATTTTAAAATGATACAAGCCCCTTAAATTATACGTATTTTCCCTCTTTTTATTCTTGAAGGCCCAGTGATTTTTGGATATAAATTTGTGGATTTAAAAGATCAATATTTATATCTCAACAAACAAATGCTCATTTGTTATACATCTGTGAAAAGAATTTCTCAATCCATTTTTGAAACTTTTCAATTTTAGAGCTCGGAGTTCTGTATATGCAACTAATAATTATATTTTTACCATGCATATTTCAATTGTCACGCATTCCAATACATTTTCCACAGCCAAATGATCTTTAATTTTGTATTTAAAGCTTTTGTCAACATACAATGCTACTCCTCCTCCTCTATTTTGCCAATTCAAATGATTGAATTCATAACCTTCCAATTTGTAATTCCTATCATCAACTTCTGCAAGCCAAGTTTCCAATATGGCAATTATACTAAAAGGATGACAAAACTGTTTGAAATAATCCTTGATATGTCAGTTCCTTTCAGCTTTTTAGACTGTCGCAAAAATTCATTCTTAACTTTTCTATTCACAAACTGAATAATGGTGGCTGGCTTAGACTTGATGTCTTTCCTTGGAAGTATATGACAGTCTGCAATGTCACTGTTGTTGATATGGATGTTATTTGAAGAAAAAAGTTGCTGACCTGCTGTTCCAGCGAGTGGGTTTCTCCTGGTAATTCCTCCGTAGTACCCGTGCTGCTGGCTGCTACCCTGACACATGACCGATGTCTAATATTCAGTCCCATTACAATTACATCATCCAATCTGGTATATTGCTCTAAAACCTCCACCTGTTTTTCCAGAAGTCAGATTTTTGTTATCTTTTTCCTGCATCATTTTCCTCAGCTCACACACCTTAATTAAACCTCCTTTGTTGTGTGGGCCGCCAGAAGAGGAGGTACTGGTGGCCCACCACAAGAGGGCGCCCTGCCTGAAGTGCGGGCTTCAGGCACGAGAGGGCGCTGCCGCCACGGACACAGCCGGGGGTGACAGCTGTCGCTCATTACCTCTTGACAGCTGTCACCCATCTACTCAACATCATCTCACTCCATAAAGACCAGACGTCATCTCCACCTCGTTGCCGAGATATCATACTTCATTGGAGGTAATATCCTCAGCCGTTTTGTAATTGCAATATTTGTATATTGTGAGTGTTTGCAGGAGTACCAGTTCCTCCGTCGGTGGAAGCTGTGAGAGCGCTGAAGGCACTCTTTTCCCCTGAGGAATCTACAGAACTCTGCAAGTTATTGAGTGAGAGGTGGAGGTGGCATTCCCACCATTGTTGTTACTGGGTGTACACACACCCACACTTGACTGTCTTTGTTCTTCGCCAGCAGTACCAGATCCGACAGTCGGGGATGGTGATCACCTGGGAATTCGGGACTTGGCAGCTCCAGTATTCACCAGGTTCTGGGGCGGCGGAAATCGTGTGGTTCCGGCTCTTCTTAGGACAGACGTCTTCTATCCTCGAGCCTGCCCACACGTCACCTTTGTGTATTGACTTTTATGATATTCTGAGATTGTCTGTATGTTCGTTGTGCACATTCACAACATTAAATTGTTATATTTTGGCTCATCTATTGACCGTTCATTTGCGCCCCCTGTTGTGGGTCCGTGTCACTACACTTTCCCAACAGGATATCTCGGCCAGCGTCATGGACTCCGAGGGGCGTCACCCGGCTGTTGAACGACCAATGGGAGAGCAGGGAGCGCAGGCGTCTGCAGGAGACGTGATTGGTGAGCTGCAGCACATTCTCACCGCCTTTATGGCTCGGTTGGATCAAATGACTGAGCAAAACATCCTCCTGAACCGCAGGGTGGAGGCTCTCTCCGCACAGATGGCGGCGAGCGCTCAGGGCGCTGCTGCAGCTCGTCCTCCTGCCGACCCTGTGCAGGATATAAATGTTCCAGTGGTGGTTCAACAACCCCTCCCACTATCCCCTGAAGCATACATAAGCCCTCCTGAGCCGTACGGAGGTTGTGTGGAGACGTGCGCGGATTTTCTTATGCAGTGTTCGCTCATCTTCGCACAACGTCCCGTCATGTACGCGTCAGATGCTAGTAAAATAGCTTATGTGATTGCTCTGCTTCGGGGTAAAGCACGCGCCTGGGCTACGGCGCTCTGGGAACAGAACTCAGCATACACTGGGTTTGTGGGGGAGTTCAGAACAGTGTTTGATCACCCTAACAGAGGAGAGACCGCTTCAACCGTGCTGCTGTCAATGACACAGGGACGCGAGAGCGCAGCCGCTTATGCAGTCAACTTCTGCATCGTGGTTGCGAGGTCCGGCTGGAATAACGTTGCGCTCCGCGCCGCCTTCATAAACGGACTGTCGTTGGTTCTGAAGGAGCAGCTGGTAGCTAAGGAGGAACCGCAGGATTTAGATGGGCTTATCGATCTCGTTATACGGTTAGACAATCGGTTGGAGGAACGCCGTCGGGAGCGAGGCGAAGGACGTGACCGGATACGCGCCGCCCCTCTCCCTTCCGGGTTCGAAAAGAGGCCGCCCTCCCCACGCTCCACAGCCGCAGCACTTTGTGGGGCAACAGCTCCCCCTGCTGACGTTGTTAGGGAAACGCACAGGGCCAAAATGGGGAGGCTGATCCGTGGAGAGTGTTTTCTCTGCAGCTCAACTGAGCACACACAGAGAAACTGCCCCAAACGGCCAAAACGACAACACTCGCCCTTAGAGACTGGGCTAAGGAGGGGTCAAACCATTCAAGTGAGACACACACAAATTGCCACACGACTCCCAGTCACAATCCTGAGCAGGGATTTAACCCTTCAAGCCCAAGCACTGGTGGACACAGGGTCAGAAGGGAATCTGCTAGACAGCAGATGGGCAAGGGAGGTAGGGCTCCCTCTGGTGGCGCTTCCTTCGCCGTTGCAGGTGCGGGCACTAGATGGCACCCTCCTCCCTTTACTCACACACAAGACACAACCAGTAACTCTGGTGGTGTCTGGAAACCACCGGGAGGAGATTGAGTTTTTTGTAACTCCTTCTACCTCCTGCGTGATTTTGGGCATCCCATGGATGTTGAAGCACAATCCCCGGATTGATTGGCCGTCTGGGGTGGTGGTTCAGTGGAGCGAAACCTGCCATCGGGGGTGTTTAGGATCCTCGGTTCCTCCCGGTTCACAGGCTAAGGAGGAGGTCAAAGTCCCTCCCAATCTGACGGCAGTGCCAGTTGAGTACCACGATCTTGCTGATGTCTTCAGTAAGGATCTGGCACTCACCCTTCCCCCGCACCGTCCGTACGATTGTGCCATTGATTTGGTTCCAGGCGCTGAGTTCCCATCCAGCAGGCTGTACAACCTCTCACGACCTGAGCGCGAATCAATGGAGACCTACATCCGGGACTCATTAGCTGCCGGGCTGATCCGGAACTCCACCTCCCCGATGGGGGCAGGTTTCTTTTTTGTGGGCAAGAAAGATGGCGGACTTCGTCCATGTATTGATTACAGGGGGCTGAATGAGATTACGGTTCGCAACCGATACCCGTTGCCATTGTTAGATTCCGTGTTCACCCCCCTGCATGGAGCCAAAATCTTTACTAAGCTGGATCTTAGAAATGCGTATCACCTGGTTCGGATCCGGAAGGGAGACGAATGGAAGATGGCATTTAACACCCCATTAGGTCACTTTGAGTACCTGGTCATGCCGTTCGGCCTCACCAACGCCCCCGTGACGTTCCAAGCCTTGGTTAACGACGTCTTGCGGGACTTCCTGCACCGATTCGTCTTCGTATATCTGGACGATATTCTCATCTTTTCTCCGGATCCTGAGACCCATGTCCAGCATGTACGTTAGGTCCTGCAGTGGTTGTTAGAGAACCGACTGTTTGTGAAGGGCGAGAAGTGCGAGTTTCACCGCACGTCTTTGTCCTTCCTGGGGTTTATCATCTCCTCTAACTCCGTCGCCCCTGATCCGGCCAAGGTTGCGGCGGTGAGAGATTGGCCCCAACCAACAAGCCGTAGGAAGCTGCAACAGTTCCTCGGCTTCGCTAATTTCTATAGGAGGTTCATTAAGGGCTACAGTCAGGTAGTTAGCCCCCTGACAGCCCTGACCTCTCCAAAAGTCCCCTTCACCTGGTTGGATCGGTGCGAAGCCGCGTTCAAGGAGTTGAAACGACGGTTCTCTACTGCGCCAGTTTTGGTGCAGCCCGACCCTAGCCGCCAGTTCATGGTTGAAGTGGACGCCTCTGACTCAGGGATAGGAGCCGTGCTGTCCCAGAGCGGAGAGACCGATAAGGTTCTTCACCCGTGTGCCTACTTTTCACGCAGGTTGACCCCGGCTGAACGGAACTATGACGTCGGCAATCGAGAACTCCTTGCGGTGAAAGAGGCTCTTGAGGAGTGGAGACACCTGTTGGAGGGAGCGTCTGTGCCATTCACGGTTTTCACTGACCATCGGAACCTGGAGTATATCAGGACCGCCAAGCGGCTGAACCCCAGGCAAGCCCGCTGGTCACTGTTCTTCGGGCGTTTTGACTTCCGGATCACCTATCGCCCCGGGACCAAGAACCAGAGGTCAGATGCCTTGTGCCAGGTACACGAAGAGGAGGTCAAAACTGCACTGTCGGATCCACCGGAGCCCATCCTGCCTGAGTCCACTATCGTGGCCACCCTCACCTGGGACGTGGAGAAGACCGTCCGGGAGGCCCTGGCACGGAGCCCGGACCCAGGAACAGGTCCGAAGAACCGTCTGTACGTCCCACCAGAGGCCAGAGCTGCAGTCTTGGACTTCTGTCACGGTTCCAAGCTCTCCTGTCATCCAGGGGTGCGAAGGACCGTGGCAGTTGTCCGGCAGCGCTTCTGGTGGGCGTCTATGGAGGCAGACGTCCGGGAATATATCCAGGCCTGCACCACCTGTGCCAGGGGCAAGGCAGTACACACAAAGGCCCAAGGACTCCTCCAGCCGCTGCCGGTGCCTCATCGCCCCTGGTCCCACATCGGCCTGGATTTCGTCACGGGCCTCCCGCCGTCCCAGGGCAACACCACCATCTTCACGATAGTGGACCGTTTCTCCAAGGCGGCCCACTTCGTGGCCCTCCCGAAGCTCCCAACAGCCCAGGAGACAGCAGACCTCCTGGTCCACCACGTTGTCCGTCTGCATGGGATACCCTCCGACATCGTCTCAGATCGTGGTCCCCAGTTCTCCTCACACATCTGGAGGAGCTTCTGCAGGGAACTGGGGGCCACCGTGAGCCTCTCGTCCGGGTACCATCGACAGACGAACGGACAGGCAGAGCGGGTCAACCAGGAACTGGAACAGACCCTCCGCTGCGTCACATCCGCGCACCCGACGGCCTGGAGTAACCATCTGGCCTGGATCGAGTATGCGCATAACAGCCAGGTGTCTTCGGCCACCGGCCTCTCCCCATTTGAGGTGTGTTTGGGGTATCAGCCCCCGTTGTTTCCCGTGGTGGAGGGAGAGGTCGGTGTGCCCTCGGTCCAGGCCCACCTGCGGAAGTGCCGTCGGGTGTGGCGCTCCGCCCGCTCTGCCTTGTTGGAGGCCCGGACGAGGGCGAAGACCCATGCAGACCGCCGGCGATCCCCGGCCCCTGCTTACCAGCCCGGGCAGGAGGTGTGGCTTTCCACGAAGGACATCCCCCTCCAGGTGGACTCCCCGAAACTCCAGGACAGGTACATTGGCCCCTTCAGAATCCTCAAAGTCCTCAGTCCTGCCGCAGTGAAGCTCCAACTCCCGGCTTCACTGCGGATCCATCCGGTTTTCCACGTGTCACGTGTCAAACCTCATCACACCTCACCCCTCTGTGCTCCCGGACCGGCGCCCCTTCCTGCTCGGATCATCGATGGGGGGCCGGCTTGGACGGTGCGCCGGCTGCTGGACGTCCGTCGGATGGGTCGGGGGTTCCAATATCTGGTGGACTGGGAGGGGTATGGACCCGAAGAACGCTCCTGGGTGAAGAGGAGCTTCATCCTGGATCCGGCCCTCCTGGCCGACTTCTACCGCCGACACCCCGACAAACCTGGTCGGGCGCCAGGAAGCGATTGTCTGTATGTTCGTTGTGCACATTCACAACATTAAATTGTTATATTTTGGCTCATCTATTGACCGTTCTTTTGCGCCCCCTGTTGTGGGTTCGTGTCACTACACTTTCCCAACATCCTTAATTAAACCAACATAATTTATGTCATGATGTGTAGTTAGTTTGTCATTTACAAGACAACAAATGGTGATGTCATCTGGGTCTCCAGCTGGAAGGTAGGAGGTTTCTTCATTGTATCAGCTAAAATATTTGTGTTTTTAAAACAGACTAGTTTATTCATTCATTCATTCATTGGAAATACAACACCTGACAGAATAAGTTAAGCTGTCCAAAAACAATGTCAATGTGTGTATCTGTGACCAACTTCTCATAATATCCAATTTCATTATTTTCTCCATATAACTACTGGATTAAAAATTTGACCTTGACCTTAAATATATTTTTTCTCCCTCCATCAATCAAATGAGTTTGTCCTTGGTGGAACATCAGTTATTCCAATGGGTTTAGTCCAAAGTGGACCAAAGCTTAAAAGAACTAAAAACTACAAATAATTTAATACTGGTGTCTGTCTGTCTCTTTTCAATTGTCATCACTGATGAACACCAAAAATAATCACACAATGAACAAAAGCCAGAACGCTGTGAAAAATGAAATTCAGAAGGATGCCAGAATACTGTGAAAAAATAAAATCATGAAATAATAAGATGAATTTTAATATCACAAACTTCATCTTATCAAAAATACAGTGGATTGCAAAAGTATTCATCATGAAGCTTTATCACTGGAGATACAAAACACAGAATTTGCACTGTGCACAATTTCTCCAATAACAGCCACAGAAGCATAAAACTTTTTCTGAGTTGTCTGGGTGTCTTGGTGGCTTTCCTCACTGTTCTCCTTCTTGCACAGTCACTCAGTTTTTGAGAACTGTCTACTCCACACAGATTTACCATAGAGTGCCATATTGTTTGTATTTCTTCATAACTGATGTAAATAAAGTTCAGGACATAGTCAGTGACTTGGAAATATTCATGTATCCATCTCCTGACTTGTCTGAAGAAAACTGGCAATTAAACTGAATATTTACAGGTATTATACCAAAGGGCCCATTACTTATGCAATGCATCATCTTGGCTTTTATATTTTTAATTATTTTATATCAAGCTGTAGAGATTTGTTTTCAGTTTGAGTCTAAGGAAGATAATTTTAGAAATTTTTATATTGAGAAGCCTGATTTACTTTTTGGATTTGAAATGCCATAAACAAATTAAAATGTGTGAAATACCATCCATCCATCCATCCATCCATTTTCTTCCGCTTTATCCAGAGTCGGGTCGCGGGGGCAGCAGCTCAAGCAAAGCCGCCCAGACCTCCCGATCCACACACACCTCCCCCAGCTCCTCCGGGGGAACCCCAAGGCGTTCCCAAGCCAGCCGAGAGATGTAATCCCTCCAGCATGTCCTGGGTCTTTCCCGGGGCCTCCTCCCAATGGGTCGTGCCCGGAACACCTCTCCAGCGAGGCATCCAGGGGGCATCCGGAAAAGATGCCCGAGCCATCTCAACTGACTCCTTTCGACGTGGAGGAGCAGCGGCTCGACTCCGAGCGCCTCACCCTATCTCTAAGGAAGCGCCCAGCCACCCTGCGGAGGAAACTCATCTCGGCCGCTTGTACTCGCGATCTCGTTCTTTCGGTCATGGGCCAAATCTCATGACCATAGGTGAGGATCGGAACGTAGATCGATCGGTAAATCGAGAGCTTTGCCCCCCTACTCAGCTATCTCTTCACCACGACGGTCCGATACAGCGACCGCATCACTGCAGATGCTGCACCGATCCGTCTATTGATCTCACGCTCATCCGTCCCTCACTCGTGAACAAGACCCCGAGATACTTAAACTCCTCCACTTGAGGCAAGGACACTTCACCGACCTGAAGAGGGCAAAGCACCTTTTTCCGGTCGAGAACCATGGCCTCGGATTTGGAGGTGCTGATTTTCATCCCGGACGCTTCACACTCGGCTGCAAACCGCCTCAGTGCACGCTGAAGGTCCTGATTTGATGAAGCCAACAGAACCACATCGTCCGCAAACAGCAGAGACGAGATTCTGTGGTTCCCAAACCAGACCCCCTCTACACCCTGGCTGCGCCGAGAAATTCTGTCCATAAAAATAATGAACAGAACCGGTGACAAAGGGCAGCCCTGGCGGAGGCCAACGTGCACTGGAAACAGGTTTGACTTACTACCGGCAATGCGAACCAAGCTCCTACTGTGGTCGTACAGGGACCGGATAGCCCTTAGCAAAGGACCCCGGACCCCGTACTCCCGGAGCACTCCCCACAGGGCGCCCCGAGGGACATGGTCGAACGGCTTCTCCAGATCCACAAAACACATGTGGACTGGTTGGGCAAACTCCCACGAACCCTCGAGTACCCGATGGAGCATGTAGAGCTGGTCCAGTGTGCTGCGACCAGGACGAAAACCACACTGCTCCTCCTGAATCCGAGGTTCGACCATCGGCCAAATTCTCCTCTCCAGTACTCTGGAAAAGACCTTACCGGGGAGGCTGAGGAGTGTATAGCTGGAACACACCCTCCGGTCCCCCTTCTTAAACAGAGGGACCACCACCCCGGTCTGCCAATCCAGAGGCACTGTCCCCGATCGCCACGCGATGTTGCAGAGGCGTGTCAGCCAAGACAGCCCCACAACATCCAGAGACTTAAGGTATTCAGGACGGATTTCATCCACCCCAGGGGCCTTGCCACCGAGGAGCTTTCTAACCACCTCGGTGACTTCGGCCTGGGTAATGGATGAGTCTGCCTCTGAGTCCCCAGTCTCTGCTTCCTCTTCGGAAGACGTGACGATGGGATTGAGGAGATCCTTGAATTACTCCTTCCACTGCCCGACAACATCCCCAGTCAGGGTCAACAGCTCCCCACCCGCACCGTAAACAGTGCTGGTGTAGAGCTGCTTCCGCCTCCCGAGGCGTTGGACGGTTTGCCAGAATCTCTTCGAGGCCGACCGATAGTCCTCCTCCATAGCCTCCCCGAACTCCTCCCAGACCTGAGTTTTTGCCTCTGCGACCGCACGGGCTGCGGCACGCTTGGCCTGCTGGTACCTGTCAGCTGCCTCTGGGGTCCCACCTACCAACAAAGATAAGTAGGACTCCTTCAGCTTGACGGCATCCCTTACTTCTGGTGTCCACCACCGGGTTCGGGGATTGCCGCCGCGACAGGCACCAGAGACCTTGCGACCACAGCTACGAGCAGCCGCATCGACAATGGAGGTGGAGAACATGGTCCACTCGGACTCCATGTCTCCAACCTCCCCCGGGATCTGGGAGAAGCTCTCCCGGAGGTGGGAGTTGAAGACCTCGCTGACAGAGGGTTCCGCCAGTCGTTCCCAGCAGACCCTCACGATACGTTTGGGCCTGCCAGGTCTGACCAGCTTCCTACCCTCCCAGCGGATCCAACTCACCACCAGGTGGTGATCCGTCGACAGCTCTGCCCCTCTCTTCACTCGAGTGTCCGAGACACATGGCCAAAGGTCAGATGATATGACTACAAAGTCGATCATCGACCTCCAGCTCAGGGTGTCCTGGTGCCACGTGCACTTATAGACACCCTTGTGCTCGAACATGGTGTTTGTGATGGACAAACTGTGACTAGCACAGAAGTCCAACAACTGAACACCACTCAGGTTCAGATCAGGGAGACCGTGCTTCCCGATCACCCCCCTCCAAGTCTCACTGTCACCGCCCATGTGGGCGTTGAAATCCCCCAGGAGAACAATGGAGTCCCCAGTCAGAGCGCTATCTAGTACCCCTCCCAGGGACTCCAGAAAGGTTGGGTACTCTGCACTGCCGCTCGGCCCTAGGCCGAGACAACGGTGAGAGACCTGTCCCCGACCCGAAGGCGTAGGGACACGACCCTCTCGTTCACCGGAGTGAACTCCAACACTTGGCGACTGAGCTGAGGAGCAATAAGCAATGCGACACCAGCTCTCCGCCTCTCCCCGTGGGCAACGCCAGAAAAATTAAGCGTCCAGCCCCTCTCCAGGAGTTGGGTACCAGAGCCCAAGCTGTGCGTGGAGGTGAGCCCGACTATCTCTAGTCGGTATCTCTCAACCTCCCGCACAAGCTCAGGCTCCTTCCCGCCTAGCGAGGTGACATTCCACGTCCCAACAGCCAGGGGCTGTGAGCATGGACCGGGCCGCCGGGCCACCCGCCCTCGACCGCCACCCAATCCTCTCTGCACCCGACCCCTATGGCCCCCTCTGCAGGTGGTGAACCCACAGGAGGGTGGGCCCACGTCACTCTTTCGGGCTGAGCCCGGCCGGGCCCCATGGGCTAAGGCCTGACCACCAGGCGCTCGCGCGCGAGCCCCAACCCCAGGCCTGGCTCCAGGGTGGGACCCCGGCTCCGCCATACCGAGCGACGTCTCGGTCCTTGATCTTCTACTGGTCATGGAGGGTGTGAAATACCAAGGGGGGGGGGGGGGGGGGGGTAAATACTTTTGCAAGCCACTGTAACCACACAATGAACAAAAGCCAGAGCACTGAGTCAAAAAAAAAAAATCATAAAATAATATAATCTGTTCTAAACTTCCACAAAGACCAAAACAACAATATATAAAATAATCCTGGTGTGCCAAATAAGTGTCTGGACTGGACTGTACAGATATTCAGACAGAGATTCGCAATTTAAGCCAGATTTGCAGTTGTAGCCCAATTTTTTCAGTCAAAACCTATATTAATCATCTCCTTTACAAAAAGAATGCTATTTTGACTAAAAAATATACAATTGTTTTTTAAGCTGAAAAAGTGTCTGGACTGGACTGGACAGATATTGGCAATTTCAGGCCGATTTACTATATTATGCATCTCTGTGGATCTACTGGATGTCATATACCAAAATAAATAAATAAATAAATTGCCAAATAAATGTCTGAATAAGTAACTAGTAATTGGTAACCAACTTTATTTATTTATTTATTTATTTATTTATTTATTTATTTATTTTTGCTGAATAAGTGTCTGAATACGTAACTAGTAAGTGGTAACCAATGTTACTCTAGTATTACAACCAAAATACTATTAACAGCTTTTAAAGGTGACAGGTCTGAAGGGCGGAATAGGCTGGACGCAAATGCAGGACTCTGACAACAAGCTCTGTAAGACACAGCAGTTTACTGAAACAGTAAATGAGGTTCGGTACACGGAAAGGCAGTCCAACAAGAGTGATACAAACAGAAACATTAGACAGTAGGCGTGGTCGAGGATACAGGCAGGTAGTCGTAACACACGTGAAGCAGGCAGGACAAGAATACAATACAGAGCTGGAGAGTAGGCACAAGGCGCAACAATCTGGCAAAGAAATGAGGCAAACAAAGGAGCTTATGTACACCCAGGTGATGAGGTACAGATTGAGAGCAGGTGTGTGTGGAACGCCCCAGAAAGAAGGAGTGGCCAGGGAGAAGGACACACCCACAACCAGAAAACACAGACAGACAACAGAGAAAGCGACAGACAGATCCAGACAGGAAAAACCCCCCAGCAAGATAAGCAAACCAAAACCAGGAAAGCAGCAAACAGGACCCAATGCCTGACAGTACCCCCCCCCCCCCCCCAAGGGCCGACCCCAGACGGCCCAGGAGCCGCAGGATGAGCCGCATGAAAGGCACGAATAAGACCGGGGTCCAACACAAAACGGGAGGGAACCCAGGACCGCTCCTCGGGACCGTAACCCTCCCAGTCCACCAAATACTGGAGACCGCGACCCCGGCGGCGTGAAGCAAGCAACCGGCGAACCGTAAAAACCAGACCCCCCGTCCACCCACCGGGCGGGAGGAGGGGGAATGGCCGGAGGGCACAGCGGACTGGACCGATAAGGGTTAACCTGGCTAACATGAAACGTGGGGTGGATGCGCATGGAAACAGGTAACCGAAGACGAACCGAGGATTGATGACTTTAGTTATGGGGAAGGGACCAACAAACCTGGGCGCTAATTTATGAGGAACCCCACGGAGCGGGAGGTGACGCGTTGACAACCACACCTTCTGACCAACAGTATAGGCCGGAGCGTCCGTCCGCCTGCAATCGGCAGCCGCTTTATAAAGAGCCGAAGAACAGACGAGCGCCCGCCGAGCCCGCTCCCAGGTCCGTTGGCACCGAACGATCAAACTGAGGGCAGACGGAACCGGAGAGTGCAGATCAGCGGAGGTAAACAAAGAAGGTTGATGACCGAAAACCACGTGAAAAGGCGAATACCCAGAAGAATCTGACGGTAAACTGTTATGTGCTAATTCAATCCATGACAATTGTAAGGACCAGGTGGATGGATGTTGTGAGCACAAAATACGCAAACCTTTCTCCAATTCCTGATTACACCGTTCTGACTGACCGTTTGCCTGCGGATGGTACCCGGAAGTGAGACTGGAGGTGGCCCCTAGGAGACGGCAGAATTCCCTCCAAAATCCCGAGATGAACTGTGGACCTCGGTCGGAGACTATGTCCTGTGGAAACCCATGGAGACGAAAAACATGTTGGAGCATTAGTTCTGCTAACTCCTTGGCAGAAGGCAATTTCGGCAAAGGCACAAAATGACACATTTTGGAAAACCTATCAACAACAGTGAGAATTACTGTGTGTCCCCTTGAAGGGGGTAGTCCAGTAACAAAGTCCAGGGAGATATGAGCCCAGGGCTGTCTAGGAATTGACAGAGGCAGTAATGACCCAGAAGGAGGACGAGTGGAGGACTTGTGCATGGCACAAGCCTGACAGGCATTAACAAATTCAGTAACATCCCTATTCATACAAGGCCACCAGAACCGCTGTTGGAGAATAAACATAGTCTTTTTAAAACCTGGATGGCAGGAAAAGCGACTGCTATGGCCCCACTCGATAACTGCCCCCCTAAGAGGAACCAGAACAAACAATCGATCGGCAGGACATTCGGTAGGTATGGTTTCATTCTCAAGTGAGGCCTTTATGCGTGATTCAATGTCCCAAGTGATCGCAGAAACAAAGCATGTGGATGGCAAAATATTACCGGGATCTGTTGGAGCATTGGGGTCATCAAACTGTCTGGACAAGGCGCCTGGTTTACCATTCTTTGACCCGGGCCGGTAAGTGATCACGAAGTTGAATCGGCTGAAAAATATTGCCCAGCGAGCCTGGCGAGCGTTTAGTCGCTTTGCGGAACGTAAATAAGCCAAATTCTTATGATCAGTGTAGACTAAGAATGGTATCTGTGCCCCCTCAAGCCAGTGTTGCCACTCCTCCAAGGCCACCTTGACCGCAAGCAGCTCCCAATCGCTGATGCAATAATTACATTCTGCGGCAGACAAGTTACGGGAAAGAAAGGCACACAGATGTAATCGTTTGTCTGTGGGACACATCTGAGACAGAATTGCTCCCAGGCCTACATCGGATGCATCAACCTCAACAACGAACTGCCGTGCGGGGTCAGGAAGGAGTAGCACTGGGGCGGTAGTGAACCGTTGCTTTAGGATCTTAAAGGCCTCGTCACATTCCGGTGTCCACTTGAACACATGTAGCGATGACGTTACATTATGAAGTGGCGCAGCGACGGAACTGAAATTTCGGATGAACTTGCGATAGAAATTTGCAAATCCCAAAAACCTCTGAACTTCTTTACGGCAACTGGGCACCGCCCAATCATGTACTGCAGCCACCTTTTCAGGATCCATCTGAATCTTGCCCTCCGAAATAACAAAACCCAGAAAGGATACAGTAGGCTTATGGAATTCACATTTCTCCGCTTTGACATACAATCCGTTCCTTAAAAGGGTTTGTAACACGGTCCGTACATGCCGGGTGTGCGTTTCTAGGTCAGGGGAGAAAATCAGTATATCATCCAGATATACGAACACGAACTTATTCAAGAACTCCCGTAGTACATTGTTAACTAGGTTCTGGAAGACAGCCGGCGTGTTAGTAAGCCCAAATGGCATCACCAAATACTCGTAGTGACCGGAGAGGGTGTTAAACGCCGTCTTCCATTCGTCCCCCTCTCTAATCCTGACCAAATGATAAGCATTACGGAGATCTAATTTGGTGAATACTTTAGCCCCCCTCCAGTGATTCAAAAGCGGACGACATCAAAGGTAAGGGATAACGGTTCTCCACTGTTATGTCGTTTAACCCTCGATAATCTATGCAAGGCCGAAGCGTCTTATCCTTTTTCTCCACAAAGAAAAATCCTGCCCCTGCAGGGGACGATGAGGGCCATATTAATCCTGCGTCCAACGATTCCTGTATGTATGCCTGCATGGCGGTACGTTCAGGGGTGGACAGCGAGTATAATTTCCCTCGGGGAGGACTGGCCCCAGGCAACAAGTCAATGGCGCAATCGTACATATGATGAGGTGGGAGTGATTTAGCGTTAGATTTACTAAACACTGTTGCAAGGTCATGATAACAAGGCGGGACCCCGGCCAGGTCCGTCTGAATGAGCGTAGGCATTAGCTTATGGCTGATTAAACATTTTCCGGGGCACGAAGGCCCGCATCCAGTTATCGTACCCTTAGCCCAATCGAAATTGGGACTGTGCCGTTGCAGCCAGGGATGCCCCAAAATGATGGAGTGGGTCATTTTATCCAGCACTAAAAAACTGATTGTTTCCACATGGTTCTCATTGATAATTAGTCAGACGGACTGAGTGCGATGAGTGATTCTCCCAAGCTCATGTCCGTCCACCGCCCTGACTGCCAGAGGTCGTGAGATGGAAAACAATTTAAGGTGCAAGGACTTGGCGAGGGAGAGTAATATTAAATTGGCATCAGACCCAGAATCTACGAGGGCATGCACCATTTCTGAATTGTGATCAGATTGCAATTGAGCATGAATATAATTCTGCGGATTAGAAAAAAAAATAGAGCTGTGACTCACCCGTACTAAGGCCTGAGGTCTTGCAGAAGCACCCCTGACTGGACAACAAGCATTCAAATGACCTGATTTACCGCAATAGAAACACAGTCCCTCGTCACGTCTCCGCTGTCGTTCCTCCTGCGACAGATGCATGCGGCTCCTTAGTCCCAGGCTGTTTGACGTTGGAGTGAAGAGCCATGGTGGGATTCGGGTGCGAGGCGAAGGCGCGCCGGGGCAGACGAGGCGGCTCGCGGTAAGATCGTTCCGCCAAACATCGGTCGATCCGGATTGCCAGTGCGATCAATTCGTCCAACTCCTCGGGTAATTCGGCGGCGATCAGCTTATCAAGAATCTCAGCGGACAGTCCCTGGAAGAACACATCCTGAAGTGTAGCTGGATTCCACTCGCTCTTGGTGGCCAGGATGCGGAAGTCCACAGCGTAATCTGCCACTCGGCGAGTGCCCTGCTTGAGCCTCAGTAGGAAGCGCGCCGCCTCGCGTCCCGGCGGTGTGTGCTGGAATATCTGCTCGAGCGCCGCAGTGAAAGCTTGAAGGGAGGCGCAAGATGGTGACTGACGGCTCCACTCTGCAGTAGCCCATGCCACAGCCGGGCCCGACAAATGGGAGATCAAGTATGCTATCTTCGTCCGATCGGACGGGAACATACAGGGCATCAGTTCAAAATGCAACTCACATTGCGTGATAAAGGGCATGACGTCATCAGTTTCCCCGGAGAATCGTTCACGGCAGGAAAGATGAGTACAGATGGCTGCTTCCGGTGCAATGGTCGTCATGGCGGCGGGCGGAAGTGGCACCGGGGAGCAGGTGTTGCTTCTTGCTGGGTCTGGGCTGGCCTGAATAGGAAGTTTTGACAGGAGCTGTTCCAACTGGGAGCTCACAGACGTCATGAAAGCATCCTGTCGCTGAGCTAACTCACCAAGACCGGTGCTAAGAGCGGTGAGCTGATCCTCTTGCTGGGCAAGTTGCTTACTGTGGTGACGTACCGCAAGCTGGAAAGTCGTAGACTCCACTGCATCCATTGTTGGCCAGATTGTTCTGACAGGTCTGAAGGGCAGAATAGGCTGGACGCAAATGCAGGACTCTGACAACAAGCTCTGTAAGATACAGCAGTTTACTGAAACAGTAAACGAGGTTCGGTACACGGAAAGGCAGTCCAACAAGAGTGATACAAAGAGAAACATCAGGCAGTAGGCGTGGTCGAGGATACAGGCAGGTAGTCGTAACACACGTGAAGCAGGCAGGACAAGAATACAATACAGAGCTGGAGAGTAGGCACAAGGCGCAACAATCTGGCGAAGAAATGAGGCAAACAAAGGAGCTTATGTACACCCAGGTGATGAGGTACAGATTGAGAGCAGGTGTGTGTGGAATGCCCCAGAAAGAAGGAGTGGCCAGGGAGAATGACACACCCACAACCAGAAAACACAGACAGATAACAGAGAAAGTGACAGACAGATCCAGACAGGAAAAAACCCCCAGCAAGAGACAAAACAATATAAGCAAACCAAAACCAGGAAAGCAGCAAACAGGACCCAAAGCCTGACAAAAGGTTTATTCCAGCAGAATACTAACAGCTTTATTTATTTATTTATTTAATTTATTATTAAAATGCTATGGTACGAAATAAACACAATGCCATCACAATAAAAGGATAACACAATAAAGCAATTAACTCTTATTTCCATTGGTTTACAGACCATTCATAGACAAAAAAAAAAAAAGAAAAAAAAAAGAGACTATTCATAGAAAAGGACCATTCATAGACATATGAAGAATCATTCATTATTTATTAAAACACAGCACTGTCACAGGTGATGGCCAGGTAATGATTGTGGACTGGTTTTTGACAGGTGATGCAGGGATATTCCATTGCAGCGCATTTAATCCATCGTAACTCTCTGAATACTAAACTGATTTTCACGTGTTTTTTTTTCTGCAAACATCTTACACGTAGCTATGATACAGGACAAATGCTTTGTCATATTTTATTATTCATATTGGGATTAACAGTAATAGAATATTCTGATATAGCCTAGACTGTAGACAGGTATTTTGCAAACACTGTAAACACATATTATACATATATACGTACATACACACAGTAATATATGATAGAGAGGGCAGGTAGTGGCAGTAAAGGCAACAATTTTAGCCATGTGAAGAAACAATATATGATTAGCCTATATATATATATATATATATATATATATATATATATATATATATATATATATATATATATATATATATATATATATATATATATACACACACACACAAAATACTGACTAATGAATACATTATATTTCTATATAAAAATAACAATAGATATAACACAGGTATGATCTCTCATTAGTATGACTTGACTTCGTTGAGTAAGTCTGTCTATGAATGGTCTTTTTTGTCTATGAATTTTGCATTTTGTGTCTATGAATGGGCCGTATCTATGAATCATCTGGTTACCTTTCCATTGTGATCCTTAGATAATGTCCCAACATAGGTACAAATATAGTCAAAAATCTTTTAAAGGTTTATTCCACCTAAATTCAAAGATTTCTCTTATAGTTTTTAAGATTTATTCTACCAAAATACAAATGGCTTTTAAAGGTTTAGTCTACCCAAATACCCTATATTCAGTTGAATACACAACAAAAACAAGATATTTAATGTACAAACTGATAAACTTTGTTGTTTTTGTGCAAATATTTGCTCTTTTTGAAATGGATGCCTGCAACACATTTCAAAAAAGTTGGGACAGGGCAACAAAAGACAGGGAAAGTTGATGAATGTTCAAAGAACACCTAATTGGAAACATGTGAGTGTCATGATTGGGTATAAAAGCATATAGCATCCCCAAAAAGCATATAGCATCCCCAAAAGGCTCAGCTATTCACAAGCAAAGATGGGGTGAGGATCACTACTTTGTGAACAACTGCATGAAAAAATAGTCCAACAGTTTAAGAACAATGTTTCTCAATGTTTAATTGCAAGGAATTTAGGGATTCCATCATCTACAGTCCATAATATAATCAGAAGATTCAGAGAATCTGGAAAACTTTCTACACGTAAGCGGCAAGGCCAAAAACCAACATTGAATACCGTGACGTTCGATCCCTCAGCTGGCACTGCATTAAAAACCAACATCATTGTGTCAAGGATCTTACCACGTGGGCTCAGGAACACTTCAGAAAACCATCGTCAGTTAACACAGTCCGTCGCTACATCTACAAGTGCAAGTTAAAATTCTACCATGCAAAGTGAAAGCCATACATCAACAACATCCAGAAACGCTGCCGCCTTCTCTGGGCCTGAGCTCATTTGAAATGGACAGACGCAAAGTGGAAAAGTGTGCTGTGGTCTGATGAGTCCACATTTCAAATTGTTTTTGGAAATCATGGACATTGTGTCCTCTGGACAAAAGAGGAAAAAGACTATCCAGATTGTTACCAGTGCAAAGTTGAAAAGCCAGCATCTGTGATGGTATGGGGGGTGTTACTGCACATGGCACGGGCAACTTACACATCTGTGATGGCACCATCAATGCTGAAAAGTACATCCAGGTTTTGGAGCAACACGCTGCAATCCAAGCAATGTTTTTTCAGGGACGTCCCTGCTTATTTCTGCAAGACAATGCCAAGCCACATTCTGCACGTGTTACAACAGCGTGGCTTCATAGTAAAAGAGTTGCGGGTACTAGACTGGCCTGCCTGCAGTCCAGACCTGTCACCCATTGAAAATGTGTAGTGCATTATGAAGCGCAAAATACGACAATGGAGACCCCGGACTGTTGAACAACTGAAGTTGTACATCAAGCAAGAATGGGAAAGAATTCCACCTACAAAGCTTCAACAATTAGTGTCCTCAGTTCCCAAACGCTTATTGAGTGTTGTTAGATGGAAAAGTGATGTAACACAGTGGTAAATATAACACTGTCCCAGCTTTTTTGAAACGTGTTGCAGGCATCCATTTCAAAATGAGCAAATATTTCCACAAAAACAATAAAGTTTATCAGTTTGAACATTAAATATCTTGTCTTTGTGGTGTATTCAAATGAATATAGGTTGAAGAGGATTTGCAAATCATTGTATTCTGTTTTTATTTACAGTTTACGTAACGTCCCAACTTCATTGGAATTGGGGTTGTAGTTTTAAGGATTTATTTAATAAAAATACTTGTATGTGTGTGTGTGTGTGTATATATATATATTTGAGCAAAATAAGTATTTGAACACCCTGCGGTTTTGCAGGTTCTCCCACTTAGAAATGATGGAGGGGTCTGAAAAGCACCCGGAGGAAACCCACGCAAATACGGGGAGAATATGCAAACTCCACACAGAAAGGCCACGGGAATTGAACCCATGACCTTTGTGAGAGACATAATCTAAAAAAAAAAAAAAAAATCCGGAAATCACAATGTATGATTTTTTTAAATAATTTATTTATATGTTACTGCTGCAAATAAGTATTTGAACACCAACCAACCAGCAAGAATTCTGGCTCACACAGACCTGTTAATTTTTCTTTAAGAAGCCATCTTGTGCTGGACTCTTTACCTGCATCAATTGAACCTGTTTGAACTTGTTACCTGTATAAAAGACACCTGTTCACACACTCAATCGATCACACTCCAACCTGTCCACCATAGCCAAGACCAAAGAGCTGTCTAAGGACACCAGGGACAAAACTGTCGACCTGCACAAGGCTGGGATGGACTACAGGACAACAGGCAAGCAGCTTGGTAGAAGACAACAACTGTTATGATTATTTATTAGAAAGTGGAAGAAACACAAGATGACTGTCAATCTCCCTCAGTCTGGGATTCCATGCAAGATCTCACTTTGTGGGGTAAGGATGATTCTGAGAAAGCTCTGAACTACACAGGAGGACCTGGTCAATGACCTGAAGAGAGCTGGGACCGCAGTCACAAAGATTACATTAGTAACACATGATGCTGTCATGGTTTAAAATCCTGCAGGGCGGCAAGGTCCCCCTGCTCAAGCCAGCACATGTCCAGACCCATTTGAAGTTCACTAGTGACCATCTGGATGATGTGGTCAGATGAGACCAGAATAGAGCTTTTTGGAATCAACTCCACTTACCATGTTTAGAGGATGAGAACAATCCCAAGAAAACCATCCCAACCGTGAAGCATGGGGGTGGAAACATCATACTCTGGGGGTGCTCTTCTGCAAAGGGGACAAGACGACTGCACCGTATTGAAGGGAGGATGGATGGAGTCATGTATTGCGAGATTTTGGCAAACAACCTCCTTGCCTCAGTAAGAGCATTGAAGATGGGTCATGGCTGGGTCTTCCAGCATGACAATGACCCCAAACACACAGCCAGGGCAACTAAGGAGGGGCTCCATAAGAAGCATTTCAAGGTCCTGGAGTGGCCTGGCCAGTCTCCAGACCTGAACTCAATAGAAAATCTTTGGAAGGAGCTGAAACTCCATACCTGAAAGATCTAGAGAAGATCTGTATGGAGGAGTGGACCAAAATCCCTGCTGCAGCGTGTGCAAACCTGGTGAAAAACTACAGGAAACGTTTGAACTCTGTAACTGCAAACAAAGGCTACTGTACCAAATATTAACATTGATTTTCACAGGTGTTCAAATACTTATTTGCAGCAGTAACATACAAATAAATTATTTAAAAAAATCATACATTGTGATTTCTGAATTTTTTTTTTTTGATTTTGTCTCTCACAGTGGACATGCACCTAAGATGAAAATTTCAGACCCCTCTATAATTTCTAAGTGGGAGAACTTGCAAAATCGCACGGTGTTCAAATACTTATTTTCCTCACTGTGTATGTATGTATATATATATATATATACAAACACAACTTTAAAGGTTTATTCCACATACATTCACAAGTTTCTCATTTCAGTTTTAACAGGTTTTCCCCCACAAAAACACTGTTACACTTTCCAAAGGTTTATGCCACATAAATTCAAGTTTATCAACTCAGTTTTAATGGTTTACTTCAGAAAAATACTTTATTGTTTACTGGTTTAGTCCAAAATACTGTTTCACTACTTGTAATTTTAATAGTTTAGTCCAAAAAAATACTGTTTCACTACTTACAGTTTTATAAGTTTATTTAATGAAAATACTTTGCTATAATTTTAATGTCTTAATCCACCAAAACACAACTGCTCCACTACTTAGTTTTGAAGATTTCACTAAAATACTTTGTCTATCCCACCCACCTAAAATAATACGAGCAAAGCATCACGCAGCAGCACAAAGCTCGCTCATGGTACAAGGAGTCCCAAACAGGATGTGCCAAATTTTGAGTCCACAGTGAAACAGGAAATGTCAAATGTCAAACACTTCCTGGATTGACAGTAGACAGGATCTCATGGAATCTCACGGGAATTCTGTGGCAAGTTCAGACTGAAACAGGAAGTGCCAAATTTTGAGCCCACAGTTAAACAGGAAATGTCAATTTTTTAAAAACCCATTCTTTGGTATGTTGCTTTTGCTGTTGTATTTCATCCTCTGTATGGTTTCTGTGTAATGTTTTGTTTGTCTCAAAAAACAATAAATGAGATCTCATGGGAATTCAGGGGAGGTGGAGACTGAAACAGTAAGTCCTAAATTTTGAGCCCACAGTGAAACAGGAAATGTCAAATGTTGAACACTTCCTGGCATGGGTGTAGCTGGGTTGCACTGGACTTCCCTGAAATCTGATTGGAGACCCCAGGTGCCACCCGGATAATTGACATGTCATGGCACCGCACATCTGGGTGATAAACGCCATTTTGAAATCGGTGACACATATTAACTGCTTGGTCATTCCTGTACAGTAATTGGTGCCATGTTCCACAAAAAAAGTTCTAATCCACCTAGTCGAAGAAGAAAAATGTTTGAGCCAGTTTTGAATTAACACATCATCTGAACCACAGACTTACACTCAACAAAAATATAAACGCAACACTTTTGGTTTTGCTCCCATTTTGTATGAGATGAACTCAAAGATCTAAAACTTTTTCCACATACACAATATCACCATTTCCCTCAAATATTGTTCACAAACCAGTCTAAATCTGTGATAGTGAGCACTTCTCCTTTGCTGAGATAATCCATCCCACCTCACAGGTGTGCCATATCAAGATGCTGATTAGGCACCATGATTAGTGCACAGGTGTGCCTTAGACTGCCCACAATAAAAGGCCACTCTGAAAGGTGCAGTTGTATCACACAGCACAATGCCACAGATGTCGCAAGATTTGAGGGAGCGTGCAATTGGCATGCTGACAGCAGGAATGTCAACCAGAGCTGTTGCTCATGTATTGAATGTTCATTTCTCTACCATAAGCCGTCTCCAAAGGCGTTTCAGAGAATTTGGCAGTACATCCAACCAGCCTCACAACCGCAGACCACGTGTAACCACACCAGCCCAGGACCTCCACATCCAGCATGTTCACCTCCAAGATCGTCTGAGACTAGCCACTCGGACAGCTGCTGAAACAATCGGTTTGCATAACCAAACAATTTCTGCACAAACTGTCAGAAACCGTCTCAGGGAAGCTCATCTGCATGCTCGTCGTCCTCATCGGGGTCTCGACCTGACTCCAGTTCGTCGTCGTAACTGACTTGAGTGGGCAAATGCTCACATTCGCTGGCGTTTGGCACGTTGGAGAGGTGTTCTCTTCACGGATGAATCCCGGTTCACACTGTGCAGGGCAGATGGCAGACAGCGTGTGTGGCGTCGTGTGGGTGAGCGGTTTTCTGATGTCAATGTTGTGGATCGAGTGGCCCATGGTGGCGGTGGGGTTATGGTATGGGCAGGCATCTGTTATGGACGAAGAACACAGGTGCATTTTATTGATGGCATTTTGAATGCACAGAGATACCGTGACGAGATCCTGAGGCCCATTGTTGTGCCATACATCCAAGAACATCATCTCATGTTGCAGCAGGATAACGCACGGCCCCATGTTGCAAGGATCTGTACACAATTCTTGGAAGCTGAAAATGTCCCAGTTCTTGCATGGCCGGCATACTCACCGGACATGTCACCCATTGAGCATGTTTGGGATGCTCTGGACCGGCGTATACAACAGCGTGTACCAGTTCCTGCCAATATCCAACAACTTCGCACAGCCATTGAAGAGGAGTGGACCAACATTCCACAGGCCACAATTGACAATCAATCAATCAATTTTTTTTTATATAGCGCCAAATCACAACAAACAGTTGCCCCAAGGCGCTTTATATTGTAAGGCAAGGCCATACAATAATTATGTAAAACCCCAACGGTCAAAACGACCCCCTGTGAGCAAGCACTTGGCTACAGTGGGAAGGAAAAACTCCCTTTTAACAGGAAGAAACCTCCAGCAGAACCAGGCTCAGGGAGGGGCAGTCTTCTGCTGGGATTGGTTGGGGCTGAGGGAGAGAACCAGGAAAAAGACATGCTGTGGAGGGGAGCAGAGATCGATCACTAATGATTAAATGCAGAATGGTGCATACAGAGCAAAAAGAGAAAGAAACAGTGCATCATGGGAACCCCCCAGCAGTCTACGTCTATAGCAGCATAACTAAGGGATGGTTCAGGGTCACCCGATCCAGCCCTAACTATAAGCTTTAGCAAAAAGGAAGGTTTTAAGCCTAATCTTAAAAGTAGAGAGGGTGTCTGTCTCCCTGATCTGAATTGGGAGCTGGTTCCACAGGAGAGGAGCCTGAAAGCTGAAGGCTCTGCCTCCCATTCTACTCTTACAAACCCTAGGAACTACAAGTAAGCCTGCAGTCTGAGAGCGAAGCGCTCTATTGGGGTGATATGGTACTACGAGGTCCCTAAGATAAGATGGGACCTGATTATTCAAAACCTTATAAGTAAGAAGAAGAATTTTAAATTCTATTCTAGAATTAACAGGAAGCCAATGAAGTGAGGCCAATATGGGTGAGATATGCTCTCTCCTTCTAGTCCCCGTTAGTACTCTAGCTGCAGCATTTTGAATTAACTGAAGGCTTTTTAGGGAACTTTTAGGACAACCTGATAATAATGAATTACAATAGTCCAGCCTAGAGGAAATAAATGCATGAATTAGTTTTTCAGCATCACTCTGAGACAAGACCTTTCTAATTTTAGAGATATTGCGTAAATGCAAAAAAGCAGCCCTACATATTTGTTTAATATGCGCTTTGAATGACATATCCTGATCAAAAATGACTCCAAGATTTCTCACAGTGTGAGAAATCCAGAGTAAGGATCTGGTTAGACACCATGTTTCTAAGATTTCTGGGGCCAAGTACAATAACTTCAGTTTTATCTGAGTTTAAAAGCAGGAAATTAGAGGTCATCCATGTCTTTATGTCTGTAAGACAATCCTGCAGTTTAGCTAATTGGTGGGTGTCCTCTGGCTTCATGGATAGATAAAGCTGGGTATCATCTGCGTAACAATGAAAATTTAAGCAATACCGTCTAATAATACTGCCTAAGGGAAGCATGTATAAAGTGAATAAAATTGGTCCTAGCACAGAACCTTGTGGAACTCCATAATTAACTTTAGTCTGTGAAGAAGATTCAGTTGTGGCTGGGGGTGCCTGGCTGCCTTTGTTTCTGTCTTCTGTGCTGTCTGTGTGGCTGAGTTTTCAGGACCTCACCCTGATCACCTGAGGCTGATCAAGTGCAGCTCGTCAGGACTCACAGCTGTGGTGCATCTACACGGATTGGAGCATGGTGGCATTTAAGTCTGGAGTACACAGTGTGTATTTGCCAGAGACTCGACCTTGTGACCAGACGGGTGAGATCGTCGTCTCGAGAGCCATCTCATCATCAGTGGATGCAGAGAACGTCCAGGTTTGATGCATGGTCTGTGAAAGAGGAGGGGGTGAGGTCTCACGCTCGTCAGCACACTTCCTGAGGTACGTTAGGTTTTGTGACTAACATTTATACAGTCAGTAAATGTGGTGTCCCTCACACCTTATTGTATTGAGCTGTTATGTTAGTCGTTTAATCAGCTTCCACTGCAGTTGAGTTTGTGAACAGGGTGTTCTATGCCTGCAGGGTGGGAAGCTGATTAGTAATTAAGCCAGGAAGTGTTTGCTGTTTGTGAACACCTTTGAGCGGTCTCTCTGTGTGTGGAGTGTGGACTCACATGATGATTTCTTCTTTCACAGACTCGGTTTGTCGCGGCCACCTGGGGGGTGTTGGCGGGGTCCTTGGGTCCGAACAGTTTCTGGCTCCGGACCGTTAGTGCTGCTGGGAGCACACCGTTTCACCACCACGCCAGACTGCGCACTCTTTTGTTATATTTTCCACATCACTGTTATGTAATTAAATTTAGTTATCCTTTGTACCGTGCTCTGCTTATTTCATACTGGGTCCTTCAAACGCTGGTCGGTTCTCCGGGCTGCGTCCGACACATAACAGATTCCCCATTTACATGAACAAATTGTAATCTATAAGATAAATATGATTCAAACCACCGCAGCGCAGTGCCTTTAATACCTATGGCATGCTCTAATCTCTGTAATAAAATTTTATGGTCAACAGTATCAAAAGCAGCACTGAGGTCTAACAGAACAAGCACAGAGATGAGTCCACTGTCCGAGGCCATAAGAAGATCATTTGTAACCTTCACTAATGCTGTTTCTGTACTATGATGAATTCTAAAACCTGACTGTAACTCTTCAAATAGACCATTCCTCTGCAGATGATCAGTTAGCTGTTTTACAACTACCCTTTCAAGAATTTTTGAGAGAAAAGGAAGGTTGGAGATTGGCCTATAATTAGCTAAGATAGCTGGGTCAAGTGATGGCTTTTTAAGTAATGGTTTAATTACTGCCACCTTAAAAGCCTGTGGTACATAGCCAACTAACAAAGATAGATTGATCATATTTAAGATCGAAGCATTAAATAATGGTAGGGCTTCCTTGAGCAGCCTGGTAGGAATGGGGTCTAATAAACATGTTGATGGTTTGGATGAAGTAACTAATGAAAATAACTCAGACAGAACAATCGGCGAGAAAGAGTCTAACCAAATACCGGCATCACTGAAAGCAGCCAAAGATAACGATACGTCTTTGGGATGGTTATGAGTAATTTTTTCTCTAATAGTTAAAATTTTGTTAGCAAAGAAAGTCATGAAGTCATTACTAGTTAAGGTTAATGGAATACTCATCTCAATAGAGCTCTGACTCTTTGTCAGCCTGGCTGCAGTGCTGAAAAGAAACCTGGGGTTGTTCTTATTTTCTTCAATTAGTGATGAGTAGAAAGATGTCCTAGCTTTACGGAGGGCTTTTCTATAGAGCAACAGACTCTTTTTCCAGGCTAAGTGAAGATCTTCTAAATTAGTGAGACGCCATTTCCTCTCCAACTTACGGGTTATCTGCTTTAAGCTACGAGTTTGTGAGTTATACCACGGAGTCAGGCACTTCTGATTTAAAGCTCTCTTTTTCAGAGGAGCTACAGCATCCAAAGTTGTCTTCAATGAGGATGTAAAACTATTGACGAGATACTCTATCTCACTTACAGAGTTTAGGTAGCTACTCTGCACTGTGTTGGTATATGGCATTAGAGAACATAAAGAAGGAATCATATCCTAAACCTAGTTACAGCGCTTTCTGAAAGACTTCTAGTGTAATGAAACTTATTCCCCACTGCTGGGTAGTCCATCAGAGTAAATGTAAATGTTATTAAGAAATGATCAGACAGAAGGGAGTTTTCAGGGAATACTGTTAAGTCTTCTATTTCCATACCATAAGTCAGAACAAGATCTAAGATATGATTAAAGTGGTGGGTGGACTCATTTACATTTTGAGCAAAGCCAATAGAGTCTAATAATAGATTAAATGCAGTGTTGAGGCTGTCATTCTCAGCATCTGTGTGGATGTTAAATTCGCCCACTATAATTATCTTATCTGAGCTAAGCACTAAGTCAGACAAAAGGTCTGAAAATTCACAGAGAAACTCACAGTAACGACCAGGTGGATGATAGATAATAACAAATAAAACTGGTTTTTGGGACTTCCAATTTGGATGGACAAGACTAAGAGTCAAGCTTTCAAATGAATTAAAGCTCTGTCTGGGTTTTTGATTAATTAATAAGCTGGAATGGAAGATTGCTGCTAATCCTCCGCCCCGGCCCGTGCTACGAGCATTCTGACAGTTAGTGTGACTCGGGGGTGTTGACTCATTTAAACTAACATATTCATCCTGCTGTAACCAGGTTTCTGTAAGGCAGAATAAATCAATATGTTGATCAATTATTATATCATTTACCAACAGGGACTTAGAAGAGAGAGACCTTATGTTTAATAGACCACATTTAACTGTTATAGTCTGTGGTGCAGTTGAAGGTGCTATATTATTTTTTCTTTTTGAATTTGTATGCTTAAATAGATTTTTACTGGTTAATGGTGGTCTGGGAGCAGACACCGTCTCTACATGGATGGGGTAATGAGGGGATAGCAGGGGGAGAGAAGCTGCAGAGAGGTGTGTAAGACTACAACTCTGTTTCCTGGTTCCAACCCTGGATAGTCACCGTTTGGAGGATTTAAGAAAATTGGCCAGATTTCTAGAAATGAGAGCTGCTCCATCCAAAGTGGGATGGATGCCGTCTCTCCTAACAAGACCAGGTTTTCCCCAGAAGCTTTGCCAATTATCTATGAAGCCCACCTCATTTTTTGGACACCACTCAGACAGCCAGCAATTCAAGGAGAACATGCGGCTAAACATGTCACTCCCGGTCCGATTGGGGAGGGGCCCAGAGAAAACTACAGAGTCCGACATTGTTTTTGCAAAGTTACACACCGATTTAATGTTAATTTTAGTGACCTCCGATTGGCGTAACCGGGTGTCATTACTGCCGACGTGAATTACAATCTTACCAAATTTACGCTTAGCCTTAGCCAGCAGTTTCAAATTTCCTTCAATGTCGCCTGCTCTGGCCCCCGGAAGACAATTGACTATGGTTGCTGGTGTCGCTAACTTCACATTTCTCAAAACAGAGTCGCCAATAACCAGAGTTTGATCCTCGGCGGGTGTGTTGTCGAGTGGGGAAAAACGGTTAGAAATGTGAACAAGTTGGCGGTGTACACGGACCTTCTGTTTAGAACTACGCTTCCTCCTCACAGTCACCCAGTCGGCCTGCTTTCCCGGCTGCTCGGGATCTGCCAGAGGGGAACTAACGGCGGCTAAGCTACCTTGGTCCGCACCGACTACAGGGGCCTGGCTAGCTGTAGAATTTTCCACGGTGCGGAGCCGAGTCTCCAATTCGCCCAGCCTGGCCTCCAAAGCTATGAATAAGCTACACTTATTACAAGTACCGTTACTGCTAAAGGAGGCCGAGGAATAACTAAACATTTCACACCCAGAGCAGAAAAGTGCGGGAGAGACAGGAGAAGCCGCCATGCTAAATCGGCTAAGAGCTAGTAGCTGCGCTAAGCTAGCGGATTCCTAAAAACACGCAAAGTGAATAATGTGTAAAGGTGATTCAGCAGAAGGAGTGCTTTAGTTAAGGCACGTGAAGATTACACTGGGAAACAAATCGTTATCTAGATAACTAGATCAATCTAACTGCGCAGATTAAACAGCTAACAGATACAGCAAAACACCGCTGTGCTCCGGAACAGGAAGTGATACAATACCGCAGTGAGAGCCAACCACCAGTAGAGGATGTCCTACAACATGATCAACTCTATGCGAAGGAGATGTGTTGCACTGCATGAGGCAAATGGTGGTCACACCAGATACTGACTGGTATCCCCCCCACCCCCAATAAAACAAAACTGCACCTTTCAGAGTGGCCTTTTATTGTGGGCAGTCTAAGGCACACCTGTGCACTAATCATGGTGTCTAATCAGCATCTTGATATGGCACACCTGTGAGGTGGGATGGATTATCTCAGCAAAGGAGAAGTGCTCACTATCACAGATTTAGACTGGTTTGTGAACAATATTTGAGGGATATGGTGATATTGTGTATGTGGAAAAAGTTTTAGATCTTTGAGTTCATCTCATACAAAATGGGAGCAAAACCAAAAGTGTTGCGTTTATATTTTTGTTGAGTATAGTTATATTGATGAGTAAACAGCTGTTCTAATGTTTAAAATGATCTTCTTTAAACTCAAACTGATAAATCTCTACAACTTGGTATAAATTTCATTAAAAAATATAAAATACAGCTTCCTGATGGAGTGGTGTAGAGGAGGTTTTTCTTAAAAAAAGAAGACCTGAAAGTTCAATTGATTTGGCCATATTGTGCAGCCCTAATATGAAGTATCTTGAAAAGTTAGTATCGAATTGACATCAACATAAAAAAAAATTGGTTAAAATGGCGGGTTAAGGGAGCCATAGTTGGGGGGGTCTGGGGGGCAAAGCTCCCCAGAAACAGAAGATTTTTAGCCATGTATATGCTCCTCGGAAGCATTTACTGTAAAAAGTTTGGAGGACTGGTGAGGATTTTTTTTTTCCAGGCATGTGAAAATGCAAATAAAGAAAATGCTTGAAGTGGCAGGGGGTTAAGAGGGGTGTAGTTGCAAATAAAGGAAATGCTTAAAATGTCAGCAATTAAGAAGGCAGTGATTGGGAGGTCTGGGGGCGTGAAGCCCCCCAGAAGCAGATTTTTGCTATGCTTAAGGTGTGCTGACACTTGCACGACCTGTGTCGTGCAGGAGAGTAAACTCGTCTTCAACGGGTGTAGACTGAATGTGAGAGGGGCGCTGGCACGTGCAATTGCGCAGAGAATTTTGAAATGTTAAAAAAATCTTTCATGCATAAATGTCGTGCAACGTGGCGCAATCTGCTCACCAACACTACGTGCAACTCATCAAATAGAGTAAAGAAGTAAACACAATGAGTGATTGTGTCAGCGCACAGCATCAGAGTGCAGGTCGTCTGAACGATTATAACAAGATGTTAAAACTATCATAAACATAATTTTGCAGCTGCACACAAGAAGGATAGAACATGCAACTGTTTTACCAAGCCATGATGTAAACATGTATATATACAAATAATTACCTTTTTAGGTGGCTCCAAATACTTTCTCCAGCTCATTCAGCACGCGGGTGAGCGGCTGTTGCTGGAGCGGTCCTCTGTGATTCAGAAAGCAATTAAAGCTGATTTCAGCAGCTAACTTGCAGAGAAAATGATTAATCCACTACAAATAATTATTTTATATACGCAGCATCCAGCGCCAAGTGTGTGGCAGCTGGTGGAACAAAGCACGGCGTCCAGCTGGGAACACAGTTGATGGGATCGTCAAGACGAGCGTGCATCATGTGCCAGTGCATCTTTATGTTTCAACATATTTACTGAAAATAAAGTGTGACAGACCTAAATGAGATGGTGAGGACTCTTTTTCCAGGCATGTGAGAATGCAAATAAAGAAAATGCTTAAAGTGGAAGGGGGTTAAGAGGGCTGTATCTGGGGGGCCTGGGGGGCTTAGCTGAAGACATATGCTCCTCAGAAGCATTTACTGAAAAATCATCTGAAGGACCTAAATGACATGGTTAGATGCTGAAGAGCTTCACTCTGCGCCATATACATATTATTACAAATAATAATACTTTAACTATTTAAGGTTTATTCTACCAGCCTTGTTCTATACATCAAGGAGGACCAGGTCTTGAGTCATCTTTGCTCAAGAAGACATGACCACTGCCTGACAATGCTTTCATCCTGGAGATGTGGTGTGGCCGGGAACAGCTCCTTTCCATTTAAAGCAACGGGCACAGAAACAAGTTGTAAAAATTGGGTTTTGTTTGGATATATTGCCTAAATTTTGTCAATTTTTCTTTATGTTTTTGAGAACAACGGACACTCTTTTTTTATTTTGGACAAATGGTGACCAATAGCTTTATGACAATGTATATAAAATAACCCCTTCGACACTAAGAACATTTGTTTTAAAGCCCCTTTCACACTGGGCCTGTGTAGAGGTGCATTGTGCTGCGTTTCTAGTATGCAGGAATGGCTGCGTAAGTTGCACACAGACGCTGTTTTTACAGACTGCCTGGACACGCAGATGGATTTGATACATTGGAAAAAGTGAAATAGATTATTTCCAGGAGTTAACGGACTTTATTTAATGTGCCACAATCGTTAGAGAACTTGAGGAGGTGAAGGTGCAGCTGCAGCCACCGATCATGCACGTGATCCGTCTGTGAGGAGCTGTAGTAGGACATGTCCTCTCACTGCTGATCCGTCCATGAGGAGTTATAGTGGACATGGAAGCTTGGTCCATCTCTTCTTCCCTGGTTTGAAGCTTCACTGCCAGCAAAGTTCAGTGGGATGAATAAAATCTATCAATACAGATGTACGATAAAAAACCTAAAAGGATTTTTTTTGCCGGACTGATGTAGGGTTGCGTACAATTGCGGAGGCTTGGTGTACAGTAGTACAATGTTGCATAGACTTACATACAGTAGCGGAGTGTTGGGTCGACTTGCGTAGATTGCTACGTCCAGCGCTATATGCCGAAAGGCCATGACAAATTAAACATTTAATGTTTTGCCTCCCTTAGCGTATTGCCACATAAGGCTGCATAAGTTCGGTGTAGTTGGTACGGCGCATTATGAAAGGGGCTTAAGTCATCATTAAATGGTGACATGTCCACACTTTTGCATATTGATTCTCTTGTACACAGAGACACAGACAGACGGACATAGACAGATGGGATGAACACAAACTCTTTTCCTTCTGGAACTGTATGGGCATTGCACCTTTGTCCTCTTCCATTAGTTGGCTTAAAGAAGCAAATTTAAGTCATCTTAAAGGTCATTTAAAAACTATATATGACTTCATAGTTTGATTTCATTGTGACACTAATCAGTTTTACCAATCGTTCACAAATATTACTTATTTTTTGGACTACATTTTGCTTGGCCTTTGATCATTCTATTTCAAAAGTTAATTATCTGGAGACTCAAACACAAATAATATTCCCATCAAGTTTGGTGAAAATCCATCAAAGCAATTTGTTTAATTTTTCTGCTCACACACGGACACTTCACCAGAAGCAGCCAATCTGATCTGTACACCCCTGAGCCTATCAGATCTCAGGTCCCGATAAGTACATAGCTGGAAAACTGCTTTGAAAGAACAGGGGCTGTGTGTCTGTTTCTCCACGTAGTACCTGTGCTAAATCCTGATGCAGATCTGTACTGGATTCTCAACAATGACCCTCTACCCAGGAGCAATTTCAATACCCTGCTCACTGTGCATGCAGGGTGAAAAACAAATCCTACGTGTACAGTACACGGTGTGCAAACTTTTATTTTACATCATAAAGCCATTAATTGAAAGAATGCACAATTTTAATTTGAAAATACATGGCTTAACGTGATCCAATTACGCATGCATCGAGTTGAAACAATTTCCTCAGATGCTTGATCAGATACATTTGTGCCAAACTTGAAGTAGTCACAGTGTTTATACAAAGTACAGTAACACACAAAACTGTTAAACATTTCAGAGATTCCACATAACATGGGGCTAATTTTCTAAACTCTTTCTTTCTTCTTCGATTATTATTTTATGCCCACCTATGTTTTCAAGATGTCATTTTCAAGATGCTTATAATCACAAAAACCTCATCATTATCAAGTAAGCATTTCACATTCAAAGACTTATGCAGAGAGTTTATTTCTGATGTCAATGTCTGTAGTTGTATCACTTGAAGGTAATCAAATACTCTGGGTAAGCCTGGGTGTCATGGAAGATGACAAACATGGAGGGTTTGGCTGTGTTGTCCACGACGCTGTCATACCGTTGAAGAGAGCCAGAGGGCTTGTCTGGTGGCACGATCATATTTTGTTGGCCATCCGTAAAATCTCCTGTTAGCACACGGCACAAGTACATGTACTTCTGTCCTTGGGAGTCTGGCATGGAGTAGGTGTCACGGGCAGAGTAACTAGCATCGACAGCGAAATATGTTCCGTTGCCATAACAAGCAGCTGAAAAAAAGCACAAAGGCAAAATCTTATTAAGATGATCTATGTTTTCTTTTATAGTAAGATTGTCTTGACTAACTAAAACAGTAAAATATATTATATAATGCTGAGTTTGCATGTCACATGACATGGATTATTCGTCTATTTGTGTTGTGTTGCATTTACTGTGCTAATTGGTTACATACGTTTTGTACCACTGCACGCTGTGAACCCCGCCCATGCACACGCTAGTGGGGGCAGTGTTTAGCTAAACATGCAGAGTTTGTTTTGCTGACGGATGACAATTTGAACAAGTTAACTGGCTGAGCTAATTCTTCTAACACACACACACACAAATCCATGACGTCGTAAGCTGTCCGGAGGCATGAAGAGCTGTTAGGATGAAAAGCTGGAAGTTTTTTTTTTTTTTTTTTTAAAGTACACAAAGTCAGTGCACAACATCAGGGACTGTATCATCAAAATTATATTTGGACTCCTATTTAAAGTTGTGTTGGACTGTTGACGTTGTGACAAACACCAAAATGTAAGCCCATTTTCTGTTGTTTATGAACTGATAATTTTTTTTTTTTTTCATTCTTTCAATGGAACGAATATTTAACTTGGCTTCACCTCGTTGAATGGAGCATTCCATCTTTCAGCTCATGAAATATTCGAACCACTGAACTCAAACATTCATTATTTCTATAGTAAAATTGTGCTGAGTAACTAAAAAACAGTAAAATATTATTTTTATTATGACTGAAAGCTCCTAGCTTAGCTTTTGCACAGCTAGTTATGACATCACTTCCTGACTGTCATAACTAGCATGCAAACTGTGACGTGATGGTCAGTGGAGTTCAAAAATTTTACATAACTTATTAAGAGCTATGAGCTCAATACAAGCTGCTTCACAGATCAGGTGGTCATAACATCTAGTCATTAAAAAAGAAGACAACAGTAATACTAATATTTTAATGTATTAAAACTAATTTCTTTTGGCTTCTCATGTTTTTGCTCGGGAGATGCCACAGCAGTTCCGGTATGGATCTGCATATTGACTTGGCAAAGGATTTACATCAGGTTCCCTTCCTGAAGGGACTCCAGATGTACAAGGAGAATGGGCCACAGGTGACCCTGAACCAGAAAACTACTCACTGGAAGTTAAACGTTCTAACAGTTTGCACCACTATGTTGCTCTGAGTTTTCTTCTTTCAGCTGCTCCTGTTAGGGGTTGCCCGAGTTGCCACAGCAAATCATGTTTCCATGTCATCCTGCCCTCTGTATCTTGCTCTGTCACACCAACTACCTGCATATCCTCCCTCATCACATCTATAAACCTCTTTGGCTTGCTCTTCATTTCCTGCCTAGTGGCTCAATCATCTGTGTCCTTCTCCCTACGTATCTCCACCTCTCCAGTCTAGTCTAATTCCACTTCCTACTCTCAGTATAGATCACAATGTCATCTGCAAACATCACAATCCATGGAGACTCCTGCCTGATGTCATCCATCAATGTTTCATACAAGAAAGGGCTCACACCCGATCTTTTGTGTAACCCCACCTCTACCTTCAGCGCATCTGTCATTCCTACTGCATGTCTCACTGCAGTCACACTGCCCTTGTTCATACCACCATTACAAACCTCTCTGCTACCCCAGACGTCTGTCAGTGCACTTCATGTTGACCTGTATGCGGTTTCCCTCTGCATGTGTCAGAGAAGAAAGCAGAGCATGTTACCTTTACAGAGGATGACTGAAACAATTACTACCCTGGTGTGACAGCACAATTTGTCAATGAAGAGAGGATTTTTTGCTTCAGCTGAAGAAAATTACAGAGCACCAACACACCTGTACGTATGTACAATGTGCTACATCTGCACTGGCAGTGCCCATGATAATACATTAAATTCATATGAACCTCCGCTGGGCACCGTGCATCGTTTGAAAACAATGGTCAAAGTGCATTTCTGTGACTTGGCCAAATGTCACACTTCAAGTCCATCAAATATTTGCAAGTTACATTTAAATAGACGATTCACTCAATCGAGATGTATATTTAATCATCATTTCTTCTCGCACACTGTGTTTGTTGCTATGCTGAGTCATCACTGAAGTAACTCAAATATGATCTGTTTTCCCTTCCTGCATGTGACAGACCTGCTCTTACTTTCTTATTGCTCATCCACCTCTTTTCCCCCTCAAAGCAGCTTGTACTATTTTTGTTGTGCACAATGAATAAATTAATCTGTACAACAAGGCTCCAGACAGCACAGCTCTCAGGTTCACAATGGCACACAAACCACGATAAGGTCATGGTTCCCGGAGAGGCCTGGGAGTATGCCCATCCAGTCTACATGTGTTTTGTGGACTTGGACAAGACGTATGATCAGGTACCTCGGGAGATACTGTGGGAGGTGCCGGAGTGTATGGAGGGAGGGGGTCCCTTCTCAGGGGCCATCTAATCTCTGTACTCACAAAGCGAGAGATGTGTTGCGGTGCTCGGCAGTAAGTTGGACTCGTTTCCAGTGGGGGTTGGCCTCCGCCAGGGCTGCACCTTGTCACAATCCTGTTTGTGATATTCATGGGCAGGATACTGAGGTGTAGTCAGGGGGAGGAGGGTTTCCAGTTTGGTGGGCTCAGTGTCTCATCACTGCTTTTTGCAGATGATGTGGTCCTGTTGGCTTCATCAGCCTGTGACCTCCAACACTCACTGGATCGGTTCACAGCTGAGTGTCGAATGGCTAGGATGAGGATCAGCACCTCTAAATCTGAGGTCATGGTTCTCAGCAGGAGCAAGTGAAGGAGTTCAAGTACCTCGGTTTCTTGTTCACAAGTGAGGGGACAATGGAGCAGGGACAGTGTTGCATTCGCTCTGCCGTACTGTTGTGATGAAAAGGGAGCTGAGCCAAAAGGCAAAGGTCACAATCTACTGGTCTGTCTTCATTCTTACTTTCAATTATGGTCATGAGGGTTGGGTCATGACCGAAAGAACTAGATCGCAGGTACAAGCGGCTGAAATGGGCTTCCCCAAGACGGTGGCTGGTGTCTCCCTTGGAGACAGGGCGAGAAGTTCGGTCATCCGTGGGGAGCTCAGAGTAGAGCCACTGTTCCTTCGCGTTGAAAGGAGCCAGCTGAAGTGGCTCAGACATCTGGTAAGGATGCCTCCTGGGTTCCTCCCTAGGGAGGTGTTCCAGGCACGTCCAGCTGGGAGGAGACCCCGGGGAAGACCCAGGACTAGGTGGAGAGATTACATCTCCACACTGGCTTGGGAACGCCACGGCGTCACCGTGCCAGAGGTGGTTAATGTGGCTCAGGAGAGGGAATTTTGGGGTCTCCCGCTGGAGCGGTTGCTCCCGAGACCCGATCCTGGATAAGTGGTTGAAGATGAGTGATGAATAAGTGAACAGGTTATGATTAAAGGTATTTACATTAAAATGTTTTAAAATATACTTCCTTTGTTAATTCTGTATAAAAAGTGATTTGTTGTGTGAATATAAAATGTATGCGATTACGAGTTTTATGGTGCATTTAATTCCAGAAAAATGTACAATTACTTAACTTTTTAATTCATTCACAGCATTAAACTGAAATTTAAAAAGCATAAAATAATAACCAGTGTCAAGTGTTTCACTGTCGATATATTTCTCACCATTCCTTCCTGCGTAGCTCCTGTTGAAGCCATGCTGGTTGATGTGAGCTATAGTGGTGGGGCAAGTGCCATGGAAGAGATGTTTCTCATTGTTCTGATGACCGTTTCTTAGATCCATCTCACTCTTCTTGATTTCAAGGCTCTTCCACAATGTGGCATTCTGGATCCTCTCGATCTAAAGAAGCGGACAAAACAGCTTTTTGTACAGTTTGTTTGTGGTTCATGTTCATTTTGTGTTGCTCTTTTTATTAATTTTTGTGCAATATATGTCAAATAAATCTGATTTGATTAGTGGAGGATGGAGGAAGTAGTAGTTAAGTGAGGGGCTTTAGAACAGAGGATCCCACCAGACCAGAAACAAAATCACTCAGGGTCCTTGGGTAAAGTCCTTAATATCTCAGTTGCTCCCAGTGTGTGGCTGAGCGCCTTGCACAGCGGCACTTTGACATCAGTGGGTGAATGCAAGTCATCATTGTAAAGTACTTTAATTTCCGATTCACTTGGAAAAAGCACTATATAAATGCAGTCCATTTACTTTGAAAATTGACTGGAGGGGGCATCAGTGTGACAAGTTAAATATAAGAGTGTAAAATTTAGAGTACCTTGAGGACAGTTCTTTTGCATGATGTCTGGAAAAGATTCAGGATGTCATCGTGTTCAGCTGTTTTTGCCTGGATGGTGACGGTGTGACACAATTTGTCATTGGGCATGGCATCCCAGTGTTGAGGCAGGTGAAGTTGATCTAATGTAATCACACATAGTTTGGGTTATTCACAGGATCAGATACATTCTGGTGCAATTTTATGAAGTTTTTTTTTTAGCTTCCCATATTTAGGTCAAACACACATCAAAACAACTCAGAATGTCTAGAAAAGGTCAAATGATGGGAAAAATACCAGTCTTACATATTTCTTGAAGGTACTTTATTTTGGCTTCATAAGTAAGTATTTTCTGATTAAATCCTTCTCAGATTGTTAAAATGTGGGTTATGATGATTGTTAATGAGTGGAAAGTTGACCAAAACTGAAAATCCCAGCACTCTGGTAGTAATTATTGTGTGGTAATTTTTGATAATCAGAGGCCTCATGTACAAAGACTTGTGTGGATTTCCAACTGAAACATGGCGTACGCCAAAACCCAGAAACTGCTGTACGCACAAAAATACCCAAACATATCAAAGTGTGCATACGCATGGATCCAAGCATGTTCCGTTTGTACAGCCCACTGAACGTGGAATTGAGCGCACTTGCAGATGTGCCAAACTCCTCCCTTTATATGCCCCATTTAAATATGCAAATTCACATAAATAGGCCCTGGGATTGCCCTGTCTGCTCATTCCAGATGAACACAGAAAAGAAATTATACTGAGGTATTATACCGGGACAGTTCACCCGTTGAGTTGAGCTCACCCAACGAAGAAAATCCACATACGTTGTGTCTTTACCTAAAAATACAATAATAAGTGTCTTTTCAATTAAAAAAAAGTAAAGATTTGCATGTACACACTGTCTTTAAAGCAGAATATTGTTGTTAGATGATGGGGAGCTCATCTAGACAGGGAAGTGCAAATCAACACACATAACTCGATTTTTGCTACAGGGAGCTCAACTCAACGGGGAAGCTCATCTTGACAGAACACCAGCTCTAGCTGCAAATTGCACTTTAATATTGGAATGTGATGTACCTGGATGATATTTGGATGATTGCCTTCCACACAGCTGGCATAACTCAGCAAAAGGTTGACTGGTGCACTCATGACTAATTGGGCAGGCTATGTTGGATTGCCCCTGTTGCAAGGAAGCCCAGCGTGATCAGCACCTGTGTAGGCACAGACAACCCCTGGCTCCTCGCTGTATTGTGCTCTAGGGCTGACCGCAGTTCTGCGCGCAAATCCAGTGACACTGACCTTGGTTAACAAAATCAGCTTATGAGCCAATTATCTTTATTTGTTAGTAAATCCTTGTTTTACCGGAATACACACTCACCTCAAATTGCACCATTTGCAAGGTCCTCTAACAACGTGAACACACAGCCATTTTTAGTGCCATTTTCCTCATCACTTTGCGCATACTTTTATTTACACCCATATAATTTCAAACACTCGAGTGTGTTAATTGTTCATAAGTGTGTCCGACTTATTTTCACACTATTAACAGTTTCCCAGCATCAACTCTACGTGTCGGCACTGGACCAATAGCTGTAGGAATGTGTGTATGCCAGCCATGAATTTGGTGTGATGCACTGTGCATTTCCAGTCATTTCACTTTTGATACATCTCAATGTTAATGTGGAGCAGGGTAACCAGTAGACCTCTTCAAAATGTCAAATGTTACAAAATCTTTTGGGCCACATATTGTTCTTATTCAACTAATAAAATAAAAGATCTGTGCCAAATTTTATTGTAATCAGACATTGTTTAGGGGTCCCCCACAAAGCAACAATTTTCCCCAAACGAGCAATGTAGTAATCCAGTAATTTCAATGGCCCATTGATCAGATCATAAAACACACATTTCAAACCTGAAGCCCGACTGTCAACAACAATACCAATAACTCCATCGCAATTTGTGAAAGGTAATGGAAATGCGGGACTGTCTCACACAAAGTGGGACATCTGGTCACCATAGTGTGGAGATGGACATACGCCACATTTTTGTGCGTACGCAGCCTTTGTGCATGAAGCCCCAGGTTACTGTCAAATCTTGTGGCATGACAAGCTTTGATCATTTCATGACAATTCCTTCATCAGTCTTGTTGATAAGGTGTTAGGGTTGCAGTCCATCTTAGTCATTCACCACGCATTGTGGGAAATTTACTGCCACAGTGGACAACCTCCTTGAGTGTTCCACAACCTGTTACAGGGTCACTTGAGTTGCTTAATACTATTTAAGAAGATAAACTTTAAGCATAGTTTTTTTTTTCTTGGACATGCAGATGAGCATTTTCAAACATTAAAAAAAATTGCTTGTGGCCACCCAAAATATATGAGGAGTGGGGACAACTTTGTACAAAGGGCCCCAACATACCCCAAAATTTGCGTCAAAGTTACCTTGTGACTCAAGTCATGAAAGGGTGACAGCCCTTTGACCACTGCATTACTGTGTATGTACTCCAGAAGACATCTTAAATACCTTTAGATTTGTCAATCCTCCTTATTTTCATGGCACCTCCTTGGCTGTCTTTAGCAGGTCCACTTGGCATGGTAACAGTGCACTTCTGACCCTCGATCACAACTTGTACATTCGGATGCTTCTTCTCCCACGCTTCTTCAAGCTGGAAGTTTGCCATTGAATCAAAACTCTTAAATGGTTTCCCCTGTTGCTGGTATTGCCAGTCCACCTTTGCACAAGCAAGGTCGACTTTGTTCTTCAACTCCTCCTCATTTCTTGCCTTCCTCAGCATGTCATATATCTCATTGTTGGCCTTGAGCACATCCTTACGGAGTCCCACAACAGAGACTGAAGCCTGGGACATCTTGCATTCAACCCTTATGCTCACAGCCATAGTCTTCTGCATGTCAACAAGTCGCTGATGGTCTGCGGTAGTGAAGCTAAGAATGATGTTGTCTTTAATGCAGGTGTTGTCTTGTTCCTTACATATGAAGTCATTGAGACACTGTTTAGCTGAGTTAACTGTAGCCTGTGAACGGCCACAGATGTGAAAGCAAGTCGGGTCCACCTTCAAAGGCTCAATGACAAAATCTCCTCCTTTCTGTGGCTGTGTGTCAGCAGCAGTGAAGAGCGCTGAAAGAACAAAGTCACATCATCATAGTATCCAAAATGTTGAAAGTCAGTTCCACCAATTTTTACATTTTTGCCCAATTTACAGAGTCATTATATTTTCAAAGCTACAAACAACCAGTTTATACTACATACTTGTATAATGTTGTGAAACAACTACATTTTATAACATGAATACATCTGTTGTTACTGGAAATTATTTTTCACATTTCATCATAGATGACACAAAGTACATACAGTTGTATGTAAAAGTTTGGGCACCCCTGATGATTTCCATGATTTTCCTTTATAAATCATTGGTTGTTTAGATCAGAGATTTCAGTTAAATATATCATATAGCAGACAAACACAGTGATATTTGAGAAATGAAATGCAGTTTATAGGATTTACAGAAAGTGTGCAATAATTCTTTAAACAAAATTAGGCAGGTGGATAAATTTGGGCACCCCAACAGAAAAAATACATCAGTATTTAGTCGATCCTCCGTTTGCAGAAATAACAGCCTCTAAACACTTCCTAAAGCTTCCAATGAGAGTCTGGATTTTGGATGAAGGTATTTTGGACCATTCTTCTTTACAAAACATCTCAGGTTTGTTGGTTTCTGAGCATGGCCAGCCTGCTTAAAATCACAACATAGATTTTCAATAATATTCAGGTCTGGGGAGTGAAATTGCCATTCCAGAATGTTGTACTTGTTCCTCTGCATGAATGTCTTAGTAGAATTTGAGCAGTGTTTAAGGTCGTTATGTTGAAAGATCCAGTCCCGGCGCAACTTCAACTTTGTCACTAATTCAGGAACATTGTTCTCAAGAATCTGTTGATACTGACTGGAATCCATGTGACCCTCAACTTTAACAAGATTCCAGTAGTCGCACTGGCCAAACAGCCCCACAGCATCTGCAGCAAGATCATACTGTATGTCTTTGGAGCCGGTCTGTGGGTTGACTATGACTGTTCTCACCATCCTTCGCTTCAGCTAATCTGAGATTTTTCTTGGCCTGCCACTTCGGGTCTTAACTAGTACTGTGCCTGTGGTCTTCCATTTCCTCTCTATGCTCCTTACAGTGGAAACTGACAGCTAAAATCTCTGAGATAGCTTTTTGTATCCTTCCCCTAAACCATGATGTTGAACAATCTTTGTTTTCAGGTCATTTGAGAGTTGTTTAGAGGCTTCCATGTTGCCACTCATTAGAAGACATGCAAAGAGGGGAAACATTTGCAAATGGCCACCTTAAATACCCTCTCATGATTGGATTCACCTGTGTAAGGAGATCAACGGTCAGTGAGCTTACCAAACCAATTTTGTGTTCCAATAATTTGTGCTTAATGTATTCAAATCAATAAAATGACAAGGGTGCCCAAATTTATGCACCTGCCTGATCCAGACAACCAATGATTTATAAAGGAAAATCACGAAAATTATCAGGGATGCCCAGACTTTTGCATACAACTGTATAAAATGTCTGTTTGTGCTTCTAATTACAAATGTTACAATTTTGATTAAGTATCCATAAACCTTATATGTGCTTACCAGTACGATAGGTTTCCCTTTACTTACACTTGAATTTGGAACCAATATTTCCCCAGAAGCTGCTCCCTTTTTGCTGTTGGTCACTAGCTTCTCTTCGTTGCATACTCTTGTAAAAATCTTTCAGCATGGTTTGCTGGAATATGACAATTCGGATCATCTTCAGTGGGCTCCCAGGGTTCTTGCTCAAAACAGCAACAACTGCATCCAACATAGCGTCCGCCACATGTCTTGCTTCTACTTTTCCTTGACCTACAATGGCACAGTGTCAAATAATATTTGGTGCTGCAATTATATAGTCCAGTAATTCAGCAGCATAGGGCTGCAGGTTGCAGACCTGCTATAGGATTAGGATTAAAAGCATTGTAAACAATGCTGTCAGACCACCATCTGGTGGATAAACTACATAATGACACCATTTGCAAGGTGTTTTTATGCATCCTGTTAAACGTGCTGGAACCCCCCCCACCCACCCCACCCCCACACACACACAAAGCATTTGCTTTCACATATAATGTACAACAGTTTAAGGATTAGAAGACAAATCCAAACTGCACACAATCCTGACTGACACACTGAAAAAAGTTCTAGATTCTCGTATGAAATCTCACCTGTGCCAATGGCTGGCAATGAGACAGAGGTGTAGGAGTCCTTCAGACACCTTTGGATGACCTTTTTCACCACATTCTGGATTTTTATTGGATCTGCCTGTCCAACCACATGAAGGATGTTCTTACACTTTAGACTGCCCGGATGAGTTATTATCATACTGTCACTGCCCTGTGCACCTAAAGGATTATAAAGTTTCTATGAATTATTTTGAGCCATGAGAAACAAAAGTACAAAAGTTGTAAATGTCAGTTTAACAATCTTGTTCTTTATTGTGCAAAGGTGCGCTGTTAAATGACAATATCGGACAAGAAATCTATCCTGAAATACCAGTAGCTCTTGTTGAATTGATACTGTGGAGAATGAATTTATTATTATTTTTTTTAAATTTATTATTTTTCCTAAATATTTTGTGTCTTCAAAGATTTGGAGTTGAGTGACTGTACAGTAAAGGCCACGGATGTACACACAGATGGAGGGCTGACTTTTACACAATGTCTCAGACTTGACCAAGAAAGCATAAATCAAAGTTGGCACCCTTAGCATTTCTTAGATGTGTGTGAGATCAACCTATATCCCAAATACCTTTGGTCTGAGACAATTAGATGTTGAGTAATGAACCAGTGAAGGTCATGGATGCACACGGGGACAGAAAGCTTATTTTTGTGCACTGACCAAATGACATAGATCAATTCAATTTTATTTCAATTTATTTCATTTATATAGTGTCAAATCACAACAAAGCTGCCACAGATCTTGTCTATTTCATGACCATTGCAGAAGAAGACACCCACTCCCACTTCTGGATGGAGCTGCACCTCAAACAGAGGAAAAAAACAGAATCAGACGGCAGAAAGATTACAAATATGGTATAATTTGTCAGTATTAAGTAACAAGAAAAACAGAAGAAATACTAAGGTGATCGCTGGCCACTAGCCCTAAGCTTCATGGTTTGCACACAATTCCTGCGTCATGCGCACTTTGACCAAACTTCGCACTATGTGTGAAGGGTCCCTAAGTCTGGACTTGAAAGTCTCTACAGAATCTGACTTTTATTAATGCAGGGAGATCATTCCACAGAACAGGGGCAAAATAAGAGAAAGCTCTGTGACCCACAGACTTTTTATTCACCCTAGGGACACAAAGTAGTCCTGCACCCTGAGAACGCCAAGCCCAGGCCGGTACATAGGGTTTAATTGGGTCAGCTAAGTAGGGAGGTGCCAGTCCGTGAATAATGTTATAGTTTAATAGCAGAACCTTCAAATCTGATCTCACAGGGACAGGAAGCCAGTGAAGAGATGCCAAAATGGGTGTAATGTGGTCAAACGTTCTGCTGCCTGTCAAAAGTCTGGTAGCAGCAGTTTGAACCAATTGGAGACCCCTCATGCTGGACTGTGGCAAACCAGAAAATAAAACATTGCAGTTGTCCAATCTACAACCCCTGGCAAAAATTATGGAATCACCGGCCTCGGAGGATGTTCATTCAGTTGTTTAATTTTGTAGAAAACAAGCAGATCACAGACATGACACAAAACTAAAGTCATTTCAAATGGCAACTTTCTGGATTTAAGAAACACTATAAGAAATCAAGAAAAAAAATTGTGGCGGTCAGTAACGGTTACTTTTTTAGACCAAGCAGAGGGAAAAAAAATATGGACTCACTCACTTCTGAGGAATACATTATGGAATCACCCTGTAAATTTTCATCCCAAAACTAACACCTGCATCAAATCAGATCTGCTCGTTAGTCTGCATCTGAAAAGGAGTGATCACACCTTGGAGAGCTGTTGCACCAAGTGGATTGACATGAATCATGGCTCCAACACGAGAGATGTCAATTGAAACAAAGGAGAGGATTATCAAACTCTTAAAAGAGGGTAAATCATCACGCATTGTTGCAAAAGATGTTGGTTGTTCACAGTCAGCTGTGTCTAAACTCTGAACCAAATACAAACAACATGGGAAGGTTGTTAAAGGCAAACATACTAGTAGACCAAGGAAGACATCAAAGCGTCAAGACAGAAAACTTAAAGCAATATGTCTCAAAAATCGAAAATGCACAACAAAACAAATGAGGAACGAATGGGAGGAAACTGGAGTCATGATGCTGGAACTTTTGTTTGGTGCCGTTCCAGTGAGATTTATAAAGATGACTGCCTGAAGAGAACATGTAAATTTCCACAGTCATTGATGATATGGGGCTGCATGTCAGGTAAAGGCACTGGGGAGATGGCTGTCATTACATCATCAATAAATGCACAAGTTTACGTTGATATTTTGGACACTTTTCTTATCCCATCAATTGAAAGGATGTTTGGGGATGATGAAATCATTTTTCAAGATGATAATGCATCTTGCCATAGAGCAAAAACTGTGAAAACATTCCTTGCAAAAAGACACATAGGGTCAATGTCATGGCCTGCAAATAGTCCGGATCTTAATCTAATTGAAAATCTTTGGTGGACGTTGAAGAAAATGGACCATGACAAGGCTCCAACCTGCAAAGCTGATCTGGCAACAGCAATCAGAGAAAGTTGGAGCCAGATTGATGAAGAGTACTGTTTGTCACTCATTAAGTCCATGCCTCAGAGACTGCAAGCTGTTATAAAAGCCAGAGGTGGTGCAACAAAATACTAGTGACGTGTTGGAGCGTTCTTTTGTTTTTCTTGATTCCATAATTTTTTCCTCAGAATTGAGTGATTCCAAATTTTTTTCCTCTGCTTCAGAAAGTTGCCATTTGAAATGACTTTAGTTTTGTGTCATGTCTGTGATCTGCTTTTTTTCTACAAAATTAAACAACTGAATGAACATCCTCCGAGGCCCGTGATTCCATAATTTTTGCCAGGGGTTGTAGAAGAAACAAATGCATGAATCAGGGTCTCAGCATTAGCCACAGACAGGATGGGATGAATTTTTCGCTATATTTTTTGCAGGTGGAAGAAAGCAGTCCTCAAGGTCAAGGTCAGTGCCTCCTCAACTCATTTAATCAGGTTTTGAAATGAACATCTATTCCAAATAACTTGGGTCCACAATTTTCTTTTGAGGAATTGTATGCCAAAGCTGAGTGATGCATGCATGGATAGATCCACATGTGGTCTGGGTCCACTTCAACCTGCACCATAGCAATGGAGGCTAAAAATGGTTACACAATTGTGTGAAGCGGTGTTCTAAAGGTTAGAGATGTAGAAAAGGCTTGCTAACAGAAGATAAGCAAGTTATTTTGGCTCCTCCTATTTTTTTTTTTTTTACACTCAGGGTTGCCATAACAGATCAGTCAATAGATATGGAACAATGCCCTTCCTGATGAAACTCCACATACATGGAGAACAGGCAGGGGTGGTCTTGAACCAGGAATTTTCTGCTCAAGGAAACAAGTGCATTGGAAACCACCCTGCTTCCTGCTCAATACCAGAATGTCATTCCAACATAATTCCCTGATCAGACACAAAAATCAATAAGGTGCCCTTGAGCAAAGACCTTCAGCTCCAATTTGCCCCACTGGGCAATTCTGCACCAGCTGGAAAAACTTTATAAAACTGCACTCGATTTACAATGTCTGTTTTATAGTCTGGATGATGTTATCAAAAATACTTGAAATGTAGATGTGAATGTTTTTACCTAGAACCTGACATTCTGCTTCTACAGCCTGGCCAGCTGCATCCAGAATAGCTTTGGATACTCCTAGAGAAGAGACAATAAATAAATAGATAAAATAAAATGTAGAAAAGCAGTTGCGACTATTGACAGTTGTCCAATTATGATAAGACAAAAACACTTAATATACCAAAGTGGCTACAAATTTCAAATCAGATATGGTAGGATCTACCTTACTGCAGATTGGAAATATAATGCATTTATTTTCAAGATTATGCACTACATATCAAGCTTAAACACATATCAACAAGCAAACAAATTTGATCTTCAAAACTGAGGTTACGCAACAGAATTTACCTGACTTGAGATTAAATTTGTCATTGGAGGAGTTGACAATGACATCAGTGGTCTCCTTAGTTATGTCCCCTGTGACCAACTGTATAGTCACATTTCCCATTTTACACTCATGCAGTCCTGATCTCGAAGTGATTTCAGAAAAGAACCCTTGAATTAAAAAGGGGGGGGGGGGGACATTAACAGTAGTTAATTAACAGCAGTTATTCATCATTGAAGGAAAAATAAACAAACACCTATAATTTATGTAGCCAGAGGGGAAATTGTTGTGTTGTATGCTGCCATCTAGTGGAGGTATTGCTGTACGAGTTATTCAGCTAACAACAAATTGATATGATTGCCTTAGGCCAAGGACTGGTCAAATGACCAATCTACCTCTAAGGCCCACAGGAGAGTCAAATGACCCCAAGATCCCCTGTGGAGAGCTACTTCTGTTATGTAAACAAGGAAGTCTCAGAACACCTCAGGGGAGGGGCTGACTTGGCTAGCCCTATTCTTGTGTTTGCATATTTGCTGTCTGTGTGCCTGCTTAGCTGAAAGGGCTGCTGATTTGTGCTTATGTGGATAAATAACTTTACCCTGGGGGAGAGATGAAATTTTGTTTTCTGAATTGTATTGAAATGTACCAAAAGGTACCAAAAAAAAAAAAAAAAAAAAAAAAAAAAACCCACCAGAAAACCAAAAATATATACAATAGGTACAGGTTACAGTCACTCACAATGACTAACAGTCCCCACACTGCCATGGAAGGTCTTTTCTGCATTTGCCACAAGTATACCTGTCCCAGACAGCACATCGAACAGTCGCACAATTATGCAAACACACGAATGTGGTAAACACACAGACAGCAAATATGCAAACACAAGAATGTGGCTAGCCAAGTCAGCCCCTCCCCTGAGGTGTTCTGAAACTTCCTTGTTTACGTAACAGAAGTAGCTCTCCACGGGGGATCTTGGGGTCATTTGACTCTCCGTGGGCTTTACAGGTAGAAGAGAAAAGCTTGGACCTCTAAGTGTTATTAATGCATTTACTGAATGGGTTGCGTTAATCATTATCAGAAAAAATGCCCCTCCTGAGAATTTTTTTCAAAACCACCACTGATTACAAATGAACACAAACTGGTGTAGCAGTGTTGCCTACCTGCATGTGTGGACACTGGCTTGTCTGATTCAGTAGGGAAACATTTGCTGAACTCATCACAAGCAGCCTGTAGAAATTAAAAACCAAAGAAAGAAAGAAAGACATCGCTGTCACAGAGATGTGCTGGGTTTTCTTCCATCATATACAACATTGCTTGACCTCGCTACCTCACATCACAAATGCTGATGCAAATGTGCATCAATGATGGGTACAAGCTTTGAATATGGATGAACATTAAAAGCCATTTTTACCTCCGCCAAGGAGGTTATGTTTTCGGTCGAGTTTGTTTGTTTGTTTGTCAGCAGGATAGGGGGAATTTTGACATTCTAGTTTCTAACTCCACAAAAACAAGGCAGAAAGGCTTGAAAAAAAATTAGGGTGTAACAGTCAAATGTTATATCAAACAACAAAGTTTGGTGATGATCGGATCCGGATTCCGGATGTTATGGAGTTATGGGGTAAAAGCAGTAAGAATGGTTACAAAGGTCAGTTTCAGTTTGTACAGGAGTCAAAAGTTAAAGCTGTTCCAATTTTGGTAAAAAGTGATGCAAATTGTTGGTTAATAGGGTTAATAGTTTATACCATGTGTCATGCTTAGTTATCACATTGCAGAGTAACATGTCAAATGTTGTAAAAACCAATGGACGTCAACATTGTTTGATCTTTACTTTGGAGACCAAGTATACAACCCCTGGCAAAAATTATGGAATCACCGGCCTCGGAGGATGTTCATTCAGTTGTTTAATTTTGTAGAAAAAAGCAGATCACAGACATGACACAAAACTAAAGTCATTTCAAATGGCAACTTTCTGGCTTTAAGAAACACTATAAGAAATCAAGAAAAAAAATTGTGTCAGTCAGTAACGGTTACTTTTTTAACCAAGCAGAGGGAAAAAAAATATGGACTCACTCAATTCTGAGGAATAAATTATGGAATCACCCTGTAAATTTTCATCCGCAAAACTAACACCTGCATCAAATCAGATCTGCTCGTTAGTCTGCATCTAAAAAGGAGTGATCACACCTTGGAGAGCTGTTGCACCAAGTGGACTGACATGAATCATGGCTCCAACACGAGAGATGTCAATTGAAACAAAGGAGAGGATTATCAAACTCTTATTCAGTGATGAATCTCGAATCTGCATTGGGCAAGGTGATGATGCTGGAACTTTTGTTTGGTGCCATTCCAATGAGATTTATAAAGATGACTGCCTAAAGAGAACATGTAAATTTCCACAGTCATTGATGATATGGGGCTGCATGTCAGGTAAAGGCACTGGGGAGATGGCTGTCATTACATCATCAATAAATGCACAAGTTTACGTTGATATTTTGGACACTTTTCTTATCCCATCAATTGAAAGGATGTTTGGGGATGATGAAATCATTTTTCAAGATGATAATGCATCTTGCCATAGAGCAAAAACTGTGAAAACATTCCTTGCAAAAAGACACATAGGGTCAATGTCATGGCCTGCAAATAGTCCGGATCTTAATCCAATTGAAAATCTTTGGTGGAAGTTGAAGAAAATGGTCCATGACAAGGCTCCAACCTGCAAAGCTGATCTGGCAACAGCAATCAGAGAAAGTTGGAACCAGATTGATGAAGAGTACTGTTTGTCACTCATTAAGTCCATGCCTCAGAGACTGCAAGCTGTTATAAAAGCCAGAGGTGGTGCAACAAAATACTAGTGATGTGTTGGAGCGTTCTTTTGTTTTTCATGATTCCATATTTTTTCCCCTCTGCTTTGTCTAAAAAAGTAACCGTTATTGACTGCCACAATTTTTTTCCTGATTTCTTATAGTGTTTCTTAAAGCCAGAAAGTTGCCATTTGAAATGACTTTAGTTTTGTGTCATGTCTGTGATCTGCTTTTTTTCTACAAAATTAAACAACTGAATGAACATCCTCCGTAGCCGGTGATTGTGATTCCATAATTTTTGCCAGGGGTTGTAGCAGCTGTACGTTTTTCATTAAGCATTGTGTGAATCCTCCCACTCACTCCACTCAGGATGCGAACTCATAATCTCTGGGAGGTGGACGCTGTGAACAGTCGGCTAAAACCCGGGCTCTGTCCTGAGTATCCTTTGGCTGTCGGGGAAGTGAGGCTTTTTGACTACCAGCGCACAGCGACTCCTGCTGGCCTCCATCACAGAAGCATTCAACAGTCAAAACTGTTCCATTTATTACCTCCGTCAAGGAGGTTATGTTTTCGGTAGCGTTTGTTTGTTTGTCTGTCTGTTTGTCAGCAGGATAACTAAAAGATTTTTGAACGGATTTTGATGAAATTTTGTGGAGTGGTTGGAAATGACAAGTAATTAAATTTTAGTGGCGATCCGGATCACAATCCGGATCCAGGATTTTTTTTAAAGGATTCTTCACCATTGCAGGATAGGGGGAATTTTGACATTCTAGTTTCTAACTCCACAAAAACAAGGCAGAAAGGCTTGAAAATTAGGGTGTAACTTAGTCAAATGTTCTATCAAACAACAAAGTTTGGTGATGATCGGATCCGGATCTGGTGATCCAGAATATGCAAAAATATAGGGAAAATAGAAAATGTGTCAGTGTGAGGTGACAAATGAAGCTAGAGATGCACAACTAACACCAAATTGTAGCTGAATCTGTACTGATTCAGTAAGATGTCATCAGATTTGATGTAGCTTCAAATGTTATGGAGCTAGATCCAGAAGAAAACCGCCATTACCTAAAAATCGTTTTTATACAATAACTTTTGAACTAATAAAGACAAAGTGATTCCAAGTTCTAGTGGTATGTTTTCATGGTCAAGGATGTCAAATATAAAGGAAAGAAAAGTGTATGTATCATAGTTTTGGTTGTAACACTGAATTGTTAAATAGATCACTGTGCCAAGGAGGGAATCTCTTTAGGGTCAGTGACCCTATGGCCTTGTGTAGCACATGCAACACTTAAAAAATAGTTCTATTTCAGAATTTACTGTTATTTATTTAGAGAAGTATTTCATGTTAAAAAATTTCATATATTTGCAGTTTAGTTGAATAATAAATTGAATTTTGTCTCTTATTTGTTTTTGTCTATAAGCACATGCAATATCAATATCAATGCTCAGATGACAGTAGCTTCTGGGAAAGGTGCAAGTTGCAATAAACCATGATGCCAAGCGCTAAGGATACATGCTATCCAGTCACAGCAGATGAAACTTTTTTTTTACTAGCAAACATCATTGTTAGACTTGAGCAGGTGGGATGAAATCACCTGCCGGAGTGAGTGGCTGCAAAGAAAACCTGCACCCTCTGATCCCTTTCTGGAATATTTTGGACACCACTATTTTATACAATTCTGTACAGTGCTAGAGTTTAGACCTGTTCTAAGTCTCCAATGCTTCTTGGTGACAGATGAAACCAATGCACCAAGTCTGTCCCAGACCACACCTCATTTTGTCTCATTTTCGACAATCAAGCCATTACAAGTTTCCAGCTGCGTCTGCTCACTAATTTGCCTTGCGCTTAGTTAGCAAGCTAAATCCAAAGTATTGGACAACTTATTGCAATCAACAAACTAACATTTTGGAGATGGCCCTGATGAAGATGTGATTTTTTTCCCCCCCCATCAGTCCTGAACATTAAAGTAGGGTGACCATATTTTGACTACCAAAAAATAAAAAAAAAACAAGAGGCTCGGGCCGGCAATGAGATACTTGAAGTTTACTCAAAGATGCCTTAGAATTTCAATTCATTTAAAGTATTCTTCCTCTGTATGGATAGAAAATTCTTGGATTACAAAATACTATCTATAACCAGAGACACATTCAGATAGGCTTCTCAGCGAAACCAGGACATGTCCTGGGAAAACAGGACATTTGGTCACCCACATTACAGGCATCCTTAACTTTGCTGTTGATGCCAACTCATCACTTCCACATGGTGAATGCATTATTAAACTTTACTATGAAACCTCAAATGCTAACAAAACCAGTCAAAATTAGATCCATTAGACCACACTTTAATTAGGTTAAGTTCTTTTCAAATAATGTGGCATCAGCTAACAATACCAAGGTTGGCGTTTTAGAGTGTGTAGTAATATACAGCCGACAGAGAGTAACTAAGTACTCAAACATTTTTCCAACTTGAAGGTTTACCTGGATTGTTGATGCATCTCCGTGGTAAAGGACAATCACAACAGTCTTGAGGTGTTTAGGCTGCTTCTTACTGCTGAATGCCGAGATTTGGTCAAACATTACAGCTGCAGCAAGGTCTTTAGGGAAACCCAGGTTTCCCGTGCCGATCGCAGGGAAGGTTATGGAATTCAAACCACTGTCTTCTGCCTTGTTCAAACAATCCCACACAAGGTCACTTAATGTCTATAAAACATAGCACATCACCATTAGTTTACTGCTATAAGATGAGGGTCTTACTGATAAAAGATAACGTATGACATGACATTGTTTGAAAGGAGACATCTAACTCCTTATAGAAGTTATGGTCTTTGTAAAAAAAAAAAAAAACCATGAACACACAAGTAGTTGCAAATTTTGGGTGATGCGTAGGATGAACTAGGGGTGCAATGATACACTCAGCTCACAAGATGAGACAATATGGGATTGACGAAAAACACGACAAGGTTTTAATACTATTTTTAAAATAACTTCAGTGATGAAATATATGACTAGAAAATAGCCTTTTATTTCACTAAGTCAAAATGTAAAACAATGCATTTTGAAATGTTTTAACTAATCATGTTGTAACGAATGTTACTTCAGTTTCATTTGCTGAGTATGAATTATTATCTACCGTAAAAGGCAGATCAATATGCAAGCTCTGCTAAAGGTTTTTCCACAAACAGCTTCCAGGGGTTTCTCAACCACTGATTTTTTTCTAGTAGCTACTCCTCTCAGCCTAACACCTTGACACTTGCGCGCATTTAACCACCGTACTGCCGCACAATTCGTCATGCCAATGCGAACTGCTGTGTTCCGCTGGATGCTGCCCTTTCTGCCACTGGACGCTGCGTTACAGAACCTAATTTTTTCATAGTGGATTAATCATTTGCTGTCAGATTTTGGCTGATAAAACCACCTCTAATCCCTCCGGAATCACAGAGAAATTTTCTACAGCTGCAGCCGTTCTTGTGCGCTTCATGATGTGGAGAACGCATTTGGAATAATCTCAAAGGTATTTATTTCTAACAGTTATATTGTAATGGATTGGTAAAACAGTTGCATTTTCATTCCTTCTTATGAGTATCTATAAAATTATGTTCTGATATTATATCCATAAGTGTTTAGATGAGCTGCATTATGATGAGCTGCACTGATGCACTGACTCTGTGTTTTTGGCTTGTTTGCGCAATGTTCACATGAAGTTCACACAATGCATGCCAGATTGAACATTTCAAAATTTTCTTTGCGCACTTGCACACAACCACGCACAATTTACAATGGTTTACAATGAGTTTACTCTCCGGCACAACAGATTGCCAGTGTGCGGATCAAATTTATGCAAGTGTCAAGGTACTTTAACTCATGCATTCACCGTCACTTATAAATATCTCTTAATCCCTGACACACTGGTCTTACAAACTCACCGGTTTGTGTGGAATCTTTGTCACTACCCAGCGTGCACAGTCTGCTCTCCCTCGGAGCTGGAGTGAGTGACAACTCAGCGGCTTCCCAAAAGTTAACACATTTTTAACATAAACCACTCAGAATGACTGAAACAATTAAAAATAATTTAAATAATGTTTATAAAGCAGCTGCACAATCCTGTGAGGCAGCTTTAACCTCCACAAGAAATATTGTCATTCTAATATTGTGAGATCTTGTGGCACGAGATCTCATCACACCCAATGACAAACCTTCTCTGCTGATCCTTGTCCATTGTCCCAATCAGGTGCAATTGCATGAAAGACCTGTTTGCTTCTCAGCTTGCAGCCATCAGTAACAATTACTTCCCCAACGTTTCCACTGGTTGTCTTCTCATTTATTAACTCCTGAAGTTTGGGTCCAGCCACACGAATGATGGCTTTAGAAACATTCCCTTTGTTCAGGTCAAGATCTGCACTTATAGAATTCACTGTCACCGCAGTCTAAAGATGAGTTCAAAGAACATTTCCAATTAGATGTATAATTTGACAACTTTTCCTCCATACAACAGAAAGATTATTTTAAACTTCTTTAAGACAGTATTTAAGAATATAATCTGAAGACTGAGAACATGCTTAACAGTATTTATATCATCTACTCTGTCAGACTGACTTGGTTGTGTTCTCTACATTTTCTGTTCTACTGAAAATGGGAGAAAGAAAATTTACCGTAGCATTTGCAATATCTCCTGTCATCAGAGCGATGGCCAAGCCCTCTTTGGTCAGAAACTGGCCCAAGCAACTTGGGTCAGCAGCAGGCTTTACAGTTGGAGACTTGGCAGCTTGAGGAGATTGGGGGTGGTCAATGTTAATGTTCACTTGAGTAGAATATGTTTGCTGAGAATTTTCGCCCTGTCCACTACCACTACTCTCATCAATCAACTGCACTAGACAACCTGTCACATTGGTGATGGAAGAAACAATCATGGCTTCTTTATCTTGAAATAACATCTTCACTCCAGGCTTGTTTACTTTTAAAACTTCAAAGTGCAAAGTGGCTGCCAAATCTTGAAACAAGGTTTGGCAATTTGCAACATTGACTTTAGAGCCACTAAGACAAATGACCTCTTTTTTGAAAGAAACCACGGCTTTATCTTTCACTTGGTCCTTCCATAATGCAACATGTTTTTCAATGTATTCCACAATGATGTGGTGCTTGAGTGGCACAGTTTCTTCAACTTCAGCATTCTGCTGCAAGAAGTCATCAAGTTTACTGCTAACTGTTTCAACACAATCCTTGTATCCAGCCACCACTACTTGCTGGTCTTTGGTCTGAATAGAGATTTTTCTGTACGATTCATTGTTGACTTTCTCCAGATGACTCACCAGCTGCTGCCACTCTGGTTTCTTCAGCACATTACAATCTTGAACATCAATGTACTGAGACACCAGTAGACTTGTCAAATGATGTTGAGCATTCTTCAGCTCTCTGTCGTTAAGAGCAATGAGCTGTATTCCCTGTGTATTTATCTCAAATGCTGCATGCACTTGTCTCGATGTGAGGAGAGCATGTGTAAGGTCCTCTTGTTTTTCATCCTTCAAAAACTCGAGCACAAAGTCATCCATCTCCAATTTCTGCTGTTTTAGGGATAACTTTGCATTATATATGAATTCTGTAGCAGCCAAGATCTCCTCACTTAAACCGGTCATTATGAAATCATGGCCATCCTTGTTGTAAGACATCTTGAATTCTCGGTGTATGAGTTGCAGAGAGTCCTGAAAATCATCTTGAGACATAAGGTAATATGTAGATGGTGACACTTTAATCTTTCGTGTTATGCACATTTTCTCCCTTTGTAACCTTTTGAAAATATTGTTGACGATATCGTGAAGAGTCTGTTCTACTCTGTTCAGAGTAGTGTCAGACCCACCCACGTACAAAATGCTGTGGGCTTTAACAGGCACGACAACCACCTTCTCATTCAGCAGCACCTGGTTAATTTTTGATTCAGCTTCATCCCATGCCCCCTCCTCAATGTTAAACTTCAGGCATTTGAATTTTGACAAACTTTGCTCTAAGGTGGATTTCACTGTTTTAGTCCAATTTTTGATGAGGGCTTTAACATCCTTTTGCTGTAGTAGTGAAGACATGGGGCTCATGCACACTGTAGATTGTTGTACCGCCACACTGCAAAAATGCTTTGCTAAGTCACTACGAATGGCCTCTACTTCTAATGGACTGACTTGTAGGTATCTTGCAATAACTTTGTCAATGTGCTCAGATATGGGATTCGGCAGTTCTAGTGGAGCCCTGTCTTTGCCATAGAGAGCTGTTCCCAAAGACTTGTAGAAGGGATAGATAGAAACTGCCTGCTGCTGGATGTGGTGCTTCTTCTTCAAGGTTCTTTGAACAGCTAGTCAAAGAAAAAGAGTTTTTGATTATATGTCACATCAAAAAAATGTGGTAAATTTCCTACATTATAACCATCTGTGCTATTCAATGTGTGTGTGTGTATATATATATATATATATATATATATATATATATATACACACACACACACACACACACACACACACACACACACACACACACGAGTGGTTTCCTGTGTGTTAGCAGGATTATTAAATCTAATATGAAAAATTTTCCCCCCTCACTAAATTTCATTCGATGATTGGCTCTATACTGGAGAGAAAAAAATCTGTGATTCTCCATAAAAACAAAGTGAAGCAGGCATACCAACCTACAAAAATAAAAACAAAAAAAACTCATAAGACTTAATAAAACTGGCTTTCACTAAATGGGCACATTGTACCTATCTTGGAGTACATTATATTTTGCAACCGATCTGAACAAAAAACGTGGATCTGGACCATCAAGACCTTCAAAAATTGTGTTTCTTGAGCTCATTTCTCAAGAACTTTTTAAAATGGTGGGTCTGGCTTCGGGTTTAAGCAAATCCATTTTAGATCAGGAATACTAAAAAAAGCAACACTTTTTTTAAAAAAAAAAACCATTGAAGTAATTTTCACAAAACTAGACTCTAACATGGAACAGAAATCATTAAATTTGCAGACACTTCTGCAAAAGGAGCTAAACCATTACATTTAAAGTTTTTTTCTTAATGCGTTTTGATTTAATTACCGTAGTCACATAAGCTAGAAATGAGGGCGACAAGCAGTTGGCTTTGTCGCTTGATGGGTATTCCTGGTGTTTATTTCTTGCTAACCTTTACAAAATAGACCAGAAAAAAATATTTAGCATATTAGATTTACACAGAAATGAGCCATTTTGGAGCGTATTATGCCATTTTGGATTATTTTGTTCACGCAAACAACCAGCTGATGTCATGCTGCCTATTCACTTGAACTGGCAGTTGCCGTGTTACATTCCTCAGCTTTTGCATAAAACAGACTTCTCCTTTATTTTGGCTTCTTCTTTACTGTTGGCTTGTTTTACAGCCACCAGAGTGGCTGTAAAACACCCACTCTGGTGTAAAATGAATAGCAAGTAGTCGCTTTGCCTCTGTTGCTTGTAGCTAATGTGTCCATAGGGCTAGAGTATTGTACACCTTAGTAGAGGTTTGCACTCTAATGACGACCTTTCTAAATCATTTGTGATTATGGAATGAAATTCTTTTAAAACTTGCAATAACAAATATACAACTACACTACCTTTATGGTCATTAAAGGTGATGACAGCAGACTGCTCCTCTTCGTTAACCACGATGTTTTCCACATTACCACCTGCATTCTCAAAATACAGGTGGAGGAAATCAGCATTATAATTTTGAGTGCCTTCCATTAAAACTTCATTTGTGACTTCAAGAAGCCGGACTGATAATTTCTTATTCTTGAATGTCCTGTTGCTGGGGCATCTTTGAATAAAATCTGTTGTTTCTGTAAAGTAAGAACACAAACGATAGGATTAGGACATGAACAGCTTCATAAAATAACACGGAAATGTTAAAACTGCCTTGTGTCTTCATTCTAAGTTTTGTGGAATCTCATTCACATTTATTAAAGTGTAGGTGACACGATATGTAATATTTTCATCAATATTTAAGACTAAAATTAAACAACAGTTTGAAATTTATCCTTTCCTGGTGTGCAGTTACTGAAGAGAGAAATATTCAGATTTTGAACTACGCGGCACTAAAAACCAGGAGAAGGAGGAAGTGGCGTCAGCACCGGAACCATTACCTTAACAGCCCCATTAATTTATGGATTTTTACAGGCTACTGACATCCCCAATTCCACAAAGTGTATCGGGTCAGAGATGCAGAGTGTTTTTGGTGTCAGAACAGTTATTCTCGCCAGCAGAATGTTTTTCGATTGGCAGGTGGAAACACTTATACTGACAAGCGCGCACACTTACTGTTGTGTGGATTCTCCACTCCACACGGAGGCACAACTAACTATTTTCACTTTATTTTATTTGATTTCATTGTTTTTGGATCATGGGAATTTAGTCGCGTGCAGAATGAATGTTAGGAGCAGGTGAGGCGCTACGAGTCCTTTAACTTGAAGCGCAAAGCAGCTCGCGGTGGAACAAGAGGATCCAATCACAGGAGAGACTCGAACCATCATGGACTTTTCTTCTGCCAGGAGAACGACTTAAATTATTTTCACACGTTGTCATCAAAATGAAGATGATCTCACTGAAATGGACAGGTAAGACTACATTATTTTCTCCTTCTGCGAATGGTTTTAATATTTAATAATAACGTATTACGCTATTCAAGAAGGAAATAATATTTTAAAAATAGCTCATATTTTCAGTCCCTCGTGACATTTTTCAGATTTGCATGTACCTTTTTCTCAGAAAAAAAAAAGAGTAATAAATAAGAGAAATCCATACCATCATTTTTTTTCTGTCACAGAGAGTAAAACTATTTTTTGCCTCTGACGCTGAAATCGCCTGCATTAATTATTAATTTTTCAATGTATATAATTACCATTCTGTGTTCTGAACTCTGCCAATAAATATTGTCACTGTTGTCAGACTGAAGGTTTTCCTCCAAGTTTCGTCTCCCACATTGTCATCTAAATAAGGCTCACACCCATAAAGCTGTGTCCCCCACAGCTTATTCAGACACACGTTCAGACTGGACTTAAAAAAATAAAAAAGCTCCACACTAGAAAAAAAAAAAATCATCCGAAAACAGCTCGACCTCCGCTGTGTTTACAACTGATTTGGGCTTGAATCAGCAGGTGCCGCTCCGGAGATGACGTAGCAACAATATGACCGCGGCTGAGTGCAGGCTTCAGACAGCTGTAGTTTATCCTTCACATGTGCACTTATCATCAACTTTTATTGTTCAGGATTTTTAAAATATCAACATTTCATCATTTTTAGTGATTATTTGTGCACATTTTTTGGTGTCATCTACACTTTATGTTTTACTTACAACATGTTCAATACACAGGTTGTGCAGGAATTCAAATTATGAGTTGTGCGTAGTTTTGGCAGATGAGCTTCCTCAATAGTCCTCCAACACAAAATAGCCTTGTTTGTTTGCTTTTTATTCTTTTTAAGACAGCACATGGAAAACTCATACTGCCCAAAATTGACATTTCTTACTTTAAGAACAAATCAATGGTTGTCTTCAGGTTTATCACATTTAACTCACAATAATAACCTGATATTTTGTTTGTACATCAGTGAATTTCAAAATGTGTAATCACCAAGGATGCATATAAGTGGCATGTAGGTTTGTACATGAGCTCAAACACAAATGCAGACATGAATTTTTCTGTTAAACACGTTTGCCCACCAAGCTGCTGTGATAGATTTAAAAAATATATATAGTTAGAAAGATGAAATGATGCAAGAGTTGGTGCTGTGACATATTACCACAGATCCAAACAAATTTACATAAGTAACCCCCCCCCCCACCCCCCCAAAAAAACAAAATCTGGAATCGTTGCTTTGTATTTATTAAATGTGTAGCATTAGTGAGAAATTTGCTTATGAGATTGTAAATGTTTACCATAATGACAGAGAATGCAAGTCTGTACCTTGTATACTTTGGAAAGTCACCACAGCAGAGGAGAGACCAGGAATAACCTCCAAACTGAAGGCTCGGGAGGGAGTTGGTGAATCAGGATCCTTTAAAATGTTTTCTACCAACATCTCCAAAAACTCCTGGCTTACAGTGGATGTAACATTGCCCAACACAGCTGAGGTTGAATGCAGTTCTTCTGCCGTCTGATCACCTTGGTTGTCCTTTTCTGTTTGAGGTATGGCTGCAGGTGTACATCCACTTGAGGCTGACTTTTTGTTTTCAGCAACATCAGCTGGTGAAGAGAGATGCAGGACGAATCAACAAATTTAAGAAAGTAGCCATTTTTTTTTTCTTTTTACAGGAGATGGAATTAGATTAATAGCGTGTGTGTGTGTGTGTGTGTGTGTGTGTGTGTGTGTGTGTATACATTGAAGCACGTTGATATACACTAAAACGCAGAGCATGTCGAAAATGTTTTGGCATGTACAATATTTTTGACGTATGCCAGTGTATGTCTCATACGTTCTGCCTTTACCAGACAGTGAATGAATGAATTTATTCATTCTTGAGGCACAAATTTGGAGAAGGGTACAGAAACACTTCTGCTGCTTTGAAGGTCCCAATGAGGAAAGTGTCCTTCTTCATCCATAAATGAAAGACGTTTGGATCCACCAGGACTCTTCCTAGAGTTGGCCGCCCATCTAAATTGAGCGATCAGGGGAGAAGGGCCTTAGTCAGGGAGGTGACCAAAAACCTGATGGTCACTCTGTCAGAGCTCCAGCATTCCTCTGTGGAGAGAAGAGGACCTTCCAGAAGGACAACCATCTTTGCAGCAAACCACCAATCAGGCCTGTATGGTAGAGTGGCCAGAAGGAAGCCAGTCTTTAGTTAAAAGGCACATGGCAGCCTATCTAGAGTTTGCCAAAAGGCACCTGAAGGACTCTCAGACCATGAGAAACAAAATTCTCTCATCTGACAAGACAAAGATTGAACTCTTTGGTGTGAATGCCAGGCGTCATGTTTGAAGGAAACCAAACACCATCTCTACAGTGAAGCATGGTGGTGGCAGCTTCATGCTGTGGGGATGTTTTTCAGCAGCACGAACTGGAAGACTAGTCAGGATTGAAGGAAAGAAGAATGCAGCAATGTACAGAGACATCCTGGATGAAAACCTGCTCTAGAGTGCTCTTGACGTCAGACTGGGGTGACGGTTCATCTTTCAGCAGGACAATGACCCTAAGCACACAGCCAAGATATCAAAGGAGTGGCTTCAGGACAACTCTGTGATTGTCCTTGAGTGGCCCAGCCAGAGTCCAGACCTGAATCCAACTGAACATCTCTGGAGAGATCTGAAAATAGCTGTGCACCAACGCTCCCCATCCAACCTGATGGAGCTTGAGAGGTGCTACAAAGAGGAACTGGCAAAACTGCCCAAAGATAGGTGCACCAAGATTGTGGCATCACATTCAAGAAGACTTGAAGCTATAATTGGTGCCAGTGGTACATCAACAAAGCACTGAGCAAAGGGTGTGAATACTTTCGTACATGTGACATCTTAGTTTTTTTATTTTTAATTAATTTGAAAAAATTCCAAAAGACTTTTTTCATGTTGTCATTGTGGGGTGTTGTGAGTAGAATCTTGAGGGGAAAAAATAATTTCATCCATTTTGGAATAAGGCTGTCACATAACAAATTGTGGAAAAACTGAAGCGCTGTGAATACTTTCTGGATGCACTGTATAGATAAGTATTAGGGTGGTCCTTATTTTGCAAAGTTCTGAAATTTAATACTCTGACCCCCTGAATAGGTTCAAATTGATGAAAAGACAATGCCTTGAAAAATTTTGTTTGGATAAATTAATTTTTAGAGATAGCTCAAATTAAAATTTTACCATTTTCTGTTATATAACAGCTTAATGGTGCCCCAACGCATCCTAAACAACATATCAAAACTCCTGATGAAGCCTCCTGTCGCTCACTTAGAAATTCAAGACGGCCTCCACAGGTGATTTTCAAGCTTTTGTTCGTATCACATTACATAGCATGAAAACAGCGAAATTTCAATGCGTTTGAGCTACCTCTAAAAATTAATTTATGCAAACAATAATTTACACAGCATGTTTTCTCATCAGATGGAACCAATTCAGGGGGTCAGTGTATTAAATTTCAAAACTTTGCAAAATAAGGACCACCCTAATGTGTGTGTAGGTTAAAACCAGATTCCCTGCACACCAACTCAAATTTGGCAATCTCTATTTTTTGTTCATCCTCCAAGAGCTTCATCCACAAAAACAGTGAAAAAATAAAAACCAACAGAAAATTCAGTTGTTTTCAATGCTGATGGCAAAAAAAAAAAATAAAAAAAAAAATCCAAATTGGTGTTTGTATGTAGCAATATTGAAAGTACAATTCCAGTTTCATGTTCCTTTTTACTTTTGTGGATGCCTGGAGGGGTGAAGTGCACCAACTCATATCTGTAAACTCACTTTGTAGCATAATATTCGCATTCTATATAAACATATAAATATATAAAAAGAGATTACAGTGGTTGTGAACTAATAGAATTGGGTTGTAGGGGTATGGTAGGAGAGGTAGCAGTCACCCAGATTATCTGGATGAGGATTTATACTGGCAGTAGTCCTCATTACAAACCTAACTCTCACCTACAGCTCCACAAACCTGTTTTTAACCATGGACTGTTGTGCCAAGGCACACTTCATGACTTTAAATACCTGAACAATGAGCACTGGCCCAGGAGCATAATTTGTACCTTGTGGAATATAAAGCTGACTGTCACTAGTACTTACATTTCTTGTTGACACCGTCAGATGGAGTTCCCTGTATAAAGAGAGAAAATAGTGATTTGAATCCATTCTGATTTGTGCCTCGAGTGTAACCAGTTTCATGTGACAGAAAAGCCATATAAATGAGACCAGACCAGATGAGGATTTTCTTTGACCAAAACATCAGATCTAGGCTTGCATCTCAGATGTGCCCTCTGGCAAAAAAGGGGTCATTTTAAGAAAATCCTCCTCTATACCACTTCATCATGAAGCTGTATAACTGGTAATACAAAATGCATAACTTGCACTATGCACAATTTCCCCAATCTCAGCCACAGAAGCCTATAACTTCTTCAGGGTTGTCTGGATGTCTTGGTGGCTTTACCCACTCGTCTCCTTCTTGCACAGTCACTCAGTATTTGAGAACTGTCTGCTCCAGACAGTGTTACCAAAAAGTTCCATACTGTTTGTATTTCTTAAAATTAATGCCAATTAAGTCCAAGACATTCAGTGACTAGGAAATGTTCATGTATCCATCCACTGACGTGTCTGAAGAAAACTGCCAATAGAACTGATTATTTACATGTGTTATACCAAAGTGGTCCATTACCTATGCAACCCATCATTTTGGCTTTGACATTTTATTTAATTTATATCAAGTTGTAGAGATCTGCTTTGATTATAAGGAAGATAATTGTAGAAATTTTAATATTGAGAAGACTGAATTACTTTTGTATTTGAAATGGCATAAATAAATTAAAATGTGTAAAATCCCTAAGGGCTGAATGCCTTTTCAAGATATTGTAACTGATGGCATTTAACGTGAGATCAGTGAATACAGTAATGAAAGCTGTCATGACTTGTCCCTGCTCAGTCCTCAACAGTTATGTTTTCTGTCTTTATTGAGTTCTTTTGTCTGCTTTTTTGATCAACTGTTTATTTTGCTTTTGTCAGAGCTTGTTGTTTTTTGTTCATCACACTTCAGCCACATCTTGACTTCCATTCTTTTTTTAGTTTAGTCTTTGATCCACTGTCTTTGATTTTTGTTCATCATTGCTTTTGTCACAGCTTGTTGTTTTTTTGTTTACCACACTTCAGCCACATGTTGAGTTCCATTCTTGTTTAGTTTAATTTTTGATCCACGGTCTTTGATTTTTGATCATGATTGCTTTTTGTCACAGGTTTATTTGTCACATTGTTCATTGCAGCCGCTGGTTATATTTTATGTTTTACACCTCGCCACATATCAGTTCCATTCTAGTTTCAACTTTTGATTTTCTTGTTGCGTTCCTTTCTATTTATTGTCAAGGATTAATCTGTTCTTGTGGATATTCCATGCAGACTTTGGTTCGAGTTGTCCTTCAATGTCTTGCGAGTGTAATATTGTTTAATTATGTTTTTTTTGTCATGTCCATGCTGTCACTGCACTCCTCTGTCTGTCTCTTCTCATCTTGGTTCTCATGTGTTCACGCCCAGTCTCATGTGTTTCACAGTCGCCCACACACGCCCACTGATCACTGCACTCTCTTGCCTTTCATCATTAAATCCTCATCTCTGTTGGCCACACCCCATTTTGTTTGTCATCTCCTCATCCACCTGTCACAGCACTCTCTTGTCTCGCATAGCTGCATCTTTGTTAGGCCTCCTGCCTGCTCACCACACCTGCTTCAAATCACATCGTAATTAAACCATTGTGTATTTAAGCCCTACTAGTTTTTTCACTTGCTTGTTCACTGATGTTCCTATTTCTGTTCCAGCTTATGTACCATAGTTCTTTGTTCCTAGCCATAAGCCCTTGTTGCCGACCGTGCCTGTTTTTCTTCAACCTCGCCTTTTGTCTTGCCCTTGTAACTTTGATTGCCATGCTCTGATCTCAGCCTGTATTTTTGACAGTGTCCTTGCTTTACACCTGCCTGTACCTTCGCCTCGCTGACTGTCTTTTGTGTACCAAATCCTCTGCCAGTATTTTCGATAAAGCCTTTATATCCTACCACCTCCTAAGAATCATGACAAAAGCAAAGGTGCATGTACAGATACATGTGCCCATGTTTCGAATGTGGATACCTGTCAAGGAAGATACAACTTTTATTTTACAGTTGAGTATAGGGGTTGACTGGGAACAAATGGACTGTGGTCAAGTGGTCAAGTTCACACTTATGAAGATCTGACCAATGACCCTTTAAATACACTGTTGGGGAAAAAAAAAAATCTAAAATCAACAAATGTAATTATAAATAAACCAAGATATAAACCCCCTTTAAGCTAATTACAGGGTTCCCAATTCAAACCCACTTCTACCTATTCTCCATGTAATACAGAGTTGGGGCAGGAAGGGCATTCGGCATAAATCTTGTGCTACTAAAACATGCAAATTCACTTCAGATCTGCTGTGGCCACCCAGAAAGAAAACAAGACAAAAGCCAAGGGGACTTAATTACAGATGAGTATTTTACTGAATGTGCATAAGATATTCCCCTTGCTTCATTTGTAAATGAGTGACTTAATAATCTAGATCAGTAATTCCCAAAGTGTATACCACAGCCCCCTAGTGGTTCGGGAAGATTTTGTAAAAAAAAAAAAAAAGTTTCAAAGCCCCCCAAAATATTTAGGATTATTTCTAAAATGCAAGTAGAAATATTAAAAATAAAACACAAGATTAAATTACATGTTATTGTAATCTTACCTGGTTTAGTTTACCAAAATATACATAGAAATACTTCATCTTTCGCTGTCCACAAGCTACACAATGATACAATATGATAGTGCTGTTGCAATGTAATGCAGGTTATCATCAACATAATGCAGAAGCGAGAATTAAGAATAACTACACAACACAACACAACACACAAGTCACATGCACCTCTCTCTGCACAGTAAAAATGAACACTGGGAACTTTGCAGTGCTGCATAGGTTGTCAGAAATATGTAACAAAGCCATGGTTTATTCAGCATTCAAAATGCTATTGTGTGCGCAAAAGATATTTTCTATGTTTTATCACTTCTTACACACTGTGCAAGCTGACAGTTTCGGCACTACAACACACTCTCCTCTCTCTCTCTCTCTCCCTCTCTCTCTCTCTCTCCCTCTCTCTCTCTCTCCCTCCCTCCCTCCCTCCCTCCCTCCATTGGGGACATTACGAGGACTGCTTTCTTTCTTTTGCGAAATATAGTGAAGATTCGTCCCATCCTGACTTTGGCTGATGCTGAGACTTTGATTCATGCATTTGTCTCTTCTAGATTGGACTACTGTAACGCTCTATTTTCTGGTTTACCGCAGTCCAAGATTAGGGGTCGTCAACTGGTTCAAAACGCTGCTGCCAGACTTTTGACACAAAGAAGAAAATTTGTTCACATTACGCCCGTTTTGACGTCCCTGCACTGGCTCCCAGTCGGTGCAAGATTGGATTTTAAGGTACTGTTATTAGATTATAAGATTGTTCATGGACTTGCACCTCCCTATCTGGCTGACCTGGTAAGCCTCTATGTACCAGCTCGGGCCCTACGTTCTCAGGGTGCAGGACTTTTATGTGTTCCCAGGGTGAATAAAAAGTCTGCTGGTCACAGAGCTTTCTCCTACCGTGCCCCAGCTCTGTGGAACGATGTCCCGGCACACATACAACAGTCAGATACTGTAGAGACTTTTAAGTCACATTTAAAGACTCATTTGTTTTCCTTGTTTTATCATTAGTGTTATGATGTGTTTTTATTCTTGTATTCTTTTATGGTTTTGTCTTTTTATTGTGTTTTAAATTTTTAATTCCATTTTTTCTGTTTTTATTATGTTGTGTGAAGCGCCTTGAGATGATTTCATTGTGAATTGGCGCAATACGAGGTCTGTTAGAAAAGTATCGGACCCTTTTAGTTTTTGCAATAACCATATGGATTTGAATCACGTGTGCTTGCATCAGCCAAGCTTGAACCTTCGTGCGCATGCGTGAGTTTTTTCACGCCTGTTGGTTGCGTCATTCGCCTGTGAGCATGCTTTGTGGGAGGAGTGGTCCAGCCCCCTCGGCGGATTTTCATTGTCAGGAAAATGGCCAAGGGACTGCCGCTTTGCTGCATCAAAATTTTTTCAGAAACTGTGAGAGACAGCCAGGTGGAAACCATTCGGAAACTTCAGATGGCTTTCGGTGAAGATGTTATGGGCATCACACAGATTAAGGTCATTACAACCGGATTAAAGACGGCCCACAGCGGCTGAGGGCGTGCCGCGCTTCGAGCGGCCATCGACAGGCTGAAACGACCAGATCTTTTCCAAAGTGAAGGCTGTGTTGATCCGGGACGTCGTCTGACTACCAGAGAAATGGCAAGAGAGGTGGACATAGCACTTTTTCAGCACATTACACTGTTACAGGAGATTTTGTAATGAAAGACGTGCAGCGGAATTCAGTCGAAGAGCTGAGCATGTCACAACATGTCCTATGAGACAAACATGGAGGTGCTTTCATTCCGCGCCATTAGCGGCTCCGTGGTGAATTCCTCTGCTCCTGTTTTCATGACAAAATCTCCTTTAACAGTGGAATGTGTCGGGAAAGTGCTATGTCCACTTTTTCTGCCATTTCTCTGGTAGTCAGATGACGTCCCGGATCAACACAGCATTCAGTTTGGAAATGATCTGGTCGTTTCAGCCTGTCAACTGCCGCTCGGAGCGCGGCGCGCCCTCCACCATTGTGCGCCATCTTTAAACCGGCTGTAACACTCCTTAATCTGTGTGATGCCCATAAAATCGTCCCTGAAAGCCATCTGAATTTTCCGAATGGTGTCCACCTGGCTGTCTCTCAGTTTCTGGAAAAATTTGATGCAGCGCTGCTCCAGCGTTCAGACTATAAAATCCGATCACAATAAAAATCTGACGAGGGGGGAGGACCAGTGCTCACTCAAAGCGTGCTCACAGGCGAATGACACAACCGACAGGCGTGAAAACACACACGCATGAAGGTTCAAGCTTGGCTGATGCAATCACACATGATTCAAATCCATAAGGTTATTGCAAAAAATAAAAAGGTCCGATACTTTTCTAACAGACCTCGTATAAATTAATAAATTTGATTTGATGTAATAACGTGCATATAACACTATGCAAAAGGCATAATGTTGTAATCTGGGAAATACAGCACTGGTCACATCTCGAGGTTATTTCTTAATAACATTTACATTTACTTTAATGGACTACCCAGCAGTGGGGAATAAGTTTCATTACAGTAGAAGTCTTTTGGAAAGCGCTGTAACTAGGTTTAAGGATATGATTCCTTCTTTGTTATGTTCTCCAATGTAGGGCTGCAACAACGAATCGATAAAAATCGATTACAACAGGCGTTGGCAACACATTGCGTCATGGATGCGTTGTGTCGAGCGATTATGGCGCCAGAAGCTGCTGGCCGGTTCTGACACCAGTAGCGACCAGTGCACAGAGCAGATCAGACGCTGTTTTGTAGAACTACACAGTTAGAATATGGCAGATTCAAGTAGACGACAGAAAGTTAAGACTTTAAAAGTGTGGGAGCCCTTTACGTTAAACAACGCAAAGACGTTTGTTAACTGCAACATTTGCAAGTCGGACCTCACATGGCACGAGAGGCTCAGGCTGTCTGCGCGTCTCCCAGAGCAGCAAGGTGAGGGGCAGAGAGGGAGAGAAAAAGAAAGAACAGTAACAGCACCGACAGTTTTTTATTAATGTTGTCAAAGTCCTACCATCGACATTAACGCCTGTCCGATTGTCCGGGACAAGTGTAAAATGTGATCGGACAAGTAATAGTTCTAAATCGTTGTCCGACCGGACAAGTGGCATTTTTTTTTTCTTGGTTTAAAACGTTCAGATCCTTCTCGCACCTCGCGAGAAAGCGTCTTCGGTTTTTCCTGCCACACTCCACACAGCGGACAATCGGAAAACATGATAACACCGAGTTCTCCCCAGACAGTGGAACAACGATGCCGCGTCATCAGTGCTCTGACAGCACCGTCACACTCTGCCGTGCTCTCAGGAAGTTTTTAAAAATTCAGCCAGACTGTTTGTGCAGAAGTGGCCGCCCCCCCTCCTCCGGCAGATAGAGAGCAGCGCTGCAGCGGAAAAAAACTCCGTCAAAGTCTTCACATAAAACGAGCTCCTTCTGGATGTATAGCTTCAGAAATTCATTTATAGGCTTTATTTTACTGTTGAAAGTCTTCATGTTTCCAAAGTTTGCTCAAATACGGTGTGTGTGTGTGTGCGTGTGTGAGAGAGAAAGAGAAAGAGAGAGAGAGAGAGGGGGAGAGAGAGGGGGAGAGAGAAAGAGAGGGAGAGAAAGAGAGAGAGGAGGGAGAGAGAAAGAGAGGGAGAGAAAGAGAGAGGGAGGGAGAGAGAAGAGAGAAAGAGAGGGAGAGAGAGAGAAAGAGAGAGAGAAAGAGAGAGAGAGGGGGAGAGAGAAAGAGAGGGAGAGAAAGAGAGAGGGAGGGAGAGAGAAAGAGAAAGAGGGAGGGAGAGAGAAAGAGAGAGAAAGAGCGAGAGGGGGAGAAAGAGAGGGAGAGAGAGAAAGAGGGAGAGAGAGGGGGAGAGAGGGAGAGGGAGAAAGAGAGGGAGAGAGAGAGAAAGAGGGAGAGAAAGAGAGGGAGAGAGCGAAAGAGAAAGAGGGAGCAAGAGAAAGAGGGAGAGAGAGGGAGCAAGAGAAAGAGAGGGAGAGAGAGAGAGAAGGAGAGGGAGAAAGAGGGGGAGAGAGAGGGAGAGAGAGAGAGAGGGAGAAATATGTATATGTGGGATGAGTCACTTGTGTCATTGTGAAATGACCACATAGTTTACAAGTTATACAGAGAATGTTGCACATATAATGAGTCAGGCTACAGTTTTTGATTTAGGTTTTATGGTTGACTGGTTATGCTAATTGCTCATTTGCAGCAATAAAATACCTCTTTTTTCACCATATACGTATTTTATAACATTTATATATTTCAATGTTGTTTTATGGCAACTCAGCACTTTGATAAAGCAGTGCCATTTGAAATAATTGTTTTTGTTCTTTATTATAAACTGTTTTATTCTTTATTATTTTATATTTCAACAGCCAAGGTGCATTTGACAATTTGTTGATTTTCAAGTATTTTAAGTTTTCAAATAATGTTCTGTTGTTAAAGTGATGAAGGGGGTGGTGGCCAAGTGGTTAATGCGCTTGGTTTCAGTGCAGAAGGTTCCGGGTTCAAATCCCACCCCCGCCACATTTCTCCATGTAATGTGGAGTTGCGTCAGGAAGGGCATCCGGCGTAAAACCTGTGCCAAAAGCCAAAGATCGTTTTCAGGAGTGATATGTTACTAGTTGGCCCGTTTGAATAGCCCCCTGGGTGCTCCAATGACTACATACTATTAGACGGAGAGCCTCTGATGACAATCTCACGTGCTCAAACAAAAAGTGTGTAACTATCAGGATTGCTCCACTAGTTGCATGTGAATGTTACTGGATAACTCTATTGCTTCTCTGTGTAAAGCACTGTTTACCATATCAATGGACAACAAAACGCATAGAACATTTTGTATATATTGTTCAAAATGTGCATTTGTGTTTATTGTTTGAACCTTTTTGTTGTAGTCTTCCACACAATAAGACCTCAAATTACCTTTATCAAGTGAGTGTCAAAACAGTTGTTTATTATAGTTTGCTGTGTGTTTTGGATAAATGTGTGTGGAAAATTATTTTTCGCTTTATTTTTTCCTTGCCTATTTTTGACTGTAAACCTTTATTACGCTTATAAAACACAACAAAACCATATATATTCTGAAAGCACAGGTTGTCCTGAAAAAAAAAAAAAAGAGACATAAAACTTGATTGTAGGATGCAGGGAGAGCTGTTAACAGCAATAATAAAACATTTATGCCAGGCGAGTGAACTGTCCAAAAAATGCCCTCGGACCCCAGAGGGTTAAGTCCCTTTGGCTGCTCCACTGATTTCACTCAGGGTCACTACAGCAGATGCAAGGAAGGTCTGCATGTTGATTTGGCACAAGCTCTACACCAGACGCACTTCCTGCTGCAACATCACATTACACAGTGAAATGTGGCAGGGGTGGGGTTCAAACCAGGAACCTTCAGCACTGAAACCAAATGCACTAAACACTTGGCCACCACCCCTGATATCTGAGATTAATAAGCACAGCAGCTTTGTGGTTAGTGCATGTTGCCTCAGAGCAAGGTCATTGCTTCAATTCCCACCTGTGGCCTTTCTATATGGAGTTTGCATGTTCTCCCCATGTTTGTGTGGGTTTCCTCCAGGTGCTCCAATTTCCTCTCACATTTAAAGAATGTAATAAAACTGACTCTCCCTCAGCCCCAACCAGTCCCAGCAGAAGACTGCCCCTCCCTGAGCCTGGTTCTGCTGGAGGTTTCTTCCTGTTAAAAGGGAGTTTTTCCTTCCCACTGTAGCCAAGTGCTTGCTCACAGGGGGTCGTTTTGACGTTGGGGTTTTACATAATTATTGTATGGCCTTGCCTTACAATATAAAGCGCCTTGGGGCAACTGTTTGTTGTGATTTGGCGCTATATAAAACAATTGATTGATTGATTGATTGATTTTGGTGCGATTTGGAGGTTATAAGGATTTTGTGTTGATTTTATGGATTTTCTCACTTGGTTATACAGGTGGACCCTCAAAGGGGTTGACATGTACGTACATCTGAAAGTAAATACATGTGAGATATTTTTAAAATGTAAAACTCAAAAATAAATAGTTACCGAGGACAACACAAAGTATAACACACTTATTTGCAACACACCTGAGTTGATTTCTCTTCTTCGGGTAAACGAACAGTCATTTTCAACACGTCTTTATCCACAATTATTTCATGTGTTTCTTTAGCCAGAACTTTTTGTCGGTCTGTAAAGAAAGTGAGCAAGCATGACTTTTAGCAAAATAACTCAGACAGTTATTATTATTATTATTAAACTTTTAGGGACTACTTTACGGCCTCTTACCTTTCTCCGAGCGGAAGCGCAGCACCGCTGTTCGCCTGCCATTTTCGTAGTCAACTTCGCAGTCTCCGCCGTTTGATTTCTTACTCTGAAAGTATTTAACTAATTTGTTTTTAAGTCTTGGTATGTTGTTTTCGTGGAGTTCGACGAGCAGCACATAGGAATACGTTCCTTCCATGTCTGTCGGTCTGACACCGCTTTGGCTTCTGTTACTTTCACTTTTGATTTACAGGAAATGAATCGATGTTTTTATTTCCGACACTTGTTTCGAGCACAGTGACGCAGAATCAAGTGAAGCTCAAGAAAATGCACTGATCTCTATGACAAATGCTCAACAATCCTCTCTCTGGGAGGGGGAGCAAAAAGAATCATAAAACCTGCTCGAAACGTATCGACCAGCCCCAAAGAGATAAAACTTGACACACTTTCACCGGCTCGGTACTTTCCAGTGGAACGGTGAGTGCTCCATTTTCTTTAAAACCAAAAACACATTTTTTTTTTAACTATGTGCCTTCAGAAAAGGAATGCCCTAATCTAAATTGCACGCTTTAAGGCTTATTGTTAACTTCGTTCTCAATAAATGTTTCCTCTGTCGTCGGTGGGATGTTTGTGACTGTCTGAACCGATGGGCCCTACTAAAATACGAAAGGGGCGAAATGGGGACTGATAATCACGAAATGGGGTAAAATGCAACGAAATGGAGCAGAGTGAACCAATAATTACTTTTATTCAATTGTTTAGCTTTTGTTTTCTTATGAGATGCGCTCAGTACATGTAAGGAGGGGCAGGTGCGCCATCTGGCGTTTGAGAGGTGAAACGTCAGTCAGTGCGTCAGTCTGCTCCATTTCGTTAAGTTTAACCCCATTTCGTTATCAGTCCCCATTTCGCTAAATATATATATATATATATATATAAGTACTTAATTGAATCATATTCGGAGTCAGTCTGCTCCATTTCGCTATGTTTAACCCCCGTTTTGTTATCAGTCCCCATTTAGCTCAATTTCGCTTAAATCTAAGGCAGTGGATATTTTGCCGGACCTGGCAAATTTGCAGCTAGCGATGCACACTCTCACGAGCGCCACGAGCTTAGCTTATGGCAAGTAGAGGTGGGCTGATCGATCCTAATATCGATACCAATGCTGGTATTAATATTGAACGATCCTCGTGTAAAAAGATCTATACTCAAGCTTTTTTTTCTCTCCTGCACGCACTGACTGCTGTGCACGCAGATTCATCAAAGTCTACGCTCTGTAAGAGCAGCGCTGCACTGTGTCACACGACACGAGCAGCGCACCCTCCCCCCTCTGGTCTTTTCTTGTTGCGCCGTCACATGGCTCAGCGACCAGCCAACAGCCATGCAGGTAGGCTCAGCCTGGCCCTCCCACTCAGCGCTCTCCTCGAGTCTGCCCGCTACCTCAGGAGATTTTGTTTTAAGTTCTGTTGAGTGATATTTTTTTCAACAAAAATGTTGATTGTGATAAAGTATTTTGTTGTCACATACAATGTTTGGCGAAATTGTATCCTAGGTGTTTTGAATCCTTTGGATCTATGAAGCTTAAATATGGAAAAAGTATCAGTATCGATATCGCCAATACTGGGCCTGTATTTACTTGGTATCAGATCAATACCAAAATTCCTGGTATCGCCAACCTCTAATGGCAAGCTAAAAGTGGATGCTCTCATTTTGGCTGAACTTCTAGCCAGTTTCTGGGTGTTAGTACGTGCCCGCGGCCGATGTGCTTGATGAATTCCTGCGCAAAAAGTAGTTCCCAGATAATTGTGATAATTCCTGTGAGATAATGAGTATATCTCATCTAAATTAATTCTAAACTTTACCAGTAATAAAATTACAAAGATAACTGAAGAGTAGCCGTAATAAATATTTAAGAAACTTAAAGTTTATGAGCAACTTTGCCTGTTATCGCACAAGCACACTGTAAACATTGACACAATAGAGTTTCAGAAAGATACGATTGGAATGTTTTGATTACCATTTCCACTTGGTGATGAAAGAGTTGGGTGTTGAAGTCAGAAAAAGAACCTGCACTGAAAGATCTATCTGGGAAGAGACACATTCTGTGTGTTGTTGCTCCAACGAGAGAGGCACGCTGAGCAGGGTGGCAAAGGTAGTCCGACGAGCTCAACCTGTGGGCACGTGCTATCCGACAATTCCACAATAGCAGAGGTGTCGGTCCAATGACAGCGGCACTCTGAGCAGGGTGCTAGCGATGTTTTGCCGGATCTCCTATCTGATTGGCTAATTCAAATGACGTCATCGGTACCAGAACCTGTGATGAAATCAGCTCTGGCAAAGTTGAACTGGATGATATTTCGCCGTACGCGGCTTGCGCTGTTTTGCCGGCCGTCTAAATTTATTCACGACGGAATGGTCACAGTCAGGCGGGAACTTAAAGGCGATCGGAGTTTAAGATCTCCTTATTTCACATTCATGATAGTAGCTCGATATTGGTGATTTTCATTATTGAAAATTGGCATATTTTACCATTCACTATTTTCAGGGGTGGACTGATGGAAAGTTTTGATATATTGATTTTACCGATTAATTCGATTTTTTTGTTGTGAACGATTGCTACGGCCCCAGGACCTTCCGTAGCTCCCCCTTGCCGTCCCGTTTCCTTCACACAACAACACCATGGCTACCGCTAACGAAGAGCGAGTTTGGTCAGTGGTTTGGGATTGCTGTGACAGACGTGGAACAAATGACTCCATGCTGTAAAGTTTGTATAAAACCCATTGCAACAAAACGCAGCCGCACAACAAACTTATTCTAGCATCTAAAACAGGCATTCAGCTGCGTGGGAGAAATGCCACACTTTACGTACTTCTGCTGGAGGTTTCTTCCTGTTAAAAGGGAGTTTTTCCTTCCCACTGTCGCCAAGTGCTTGCTCACAGGGGTTGTTTTGACCATTGGGGTTTTTCTGTAATTATTGTATGGCTTTTGCCTTACAATATAAAGCGCCTTGGGGCAACTGTTTGTCGTGATTTGGTGCTATATAAATAAATACAAATAAATAAATAAATAAAAAGATTGCTACAACAAACTCCCACTAAAAAGCAGCTTACTGTGGTGGAATCATTTACCCAAGTGTATTTTTTTTTTAAACAAAAGAACAGTTTGAGCTTCAATTCCAGAGGTAAGTAGGGGTTACTTATGTTAAGTTTTTGATGAAAATAAAAGCAAAATGTGTTTTGAGTTATCGCTGTCATTTGTACTAAATGTTTTCATTACAAAAAGTTGGAAAAAATCAGAAAAAAATCCAAAGTCAAATTTTTTCTGAAAAAATTTGAGATTTTATTTTTAGGCCATATCACCCAGCTCTACTTCAACGTGCTCTTAACTTATACAATACTTGCCATAACTTATTAGACGTATGCCAGCGTTTTTAATATGATTGGCATACGCTGTCTAAATCGTCAACGTGTGACAGCGGTATAAGCTATAGTTTGGACTATCTGTGACTGAATTGTATGGAATTACGGGATAAAAACGGCAAGAATGGTGACAAAGGTCAGTGTCATTTTGTACAGGGGTCAAAAGTTAAAGTTGCTCCAATTTTGGTAAAAAGTGGTGCAACTTACTGGTTGAGCTAATAGGATTAATAAATGGAATAGTTCTGACTGTGTTGCGTACTTGGTTTGCACAATAAAGGTTAACCAATGTCGGCATCCATTGGATTCTATGACATTTGACATGCTACCCTGTAACATGATAACTAAGCATAATACATGATGCAAACTATTCCTTTTTAAAACCATTTTCACCCAACTAATAATTTGCATCACTTTTTACCAAAATTGGAGCAACTTTAACTTTTGACCCCTGTACAAAATGAAACTGACCTTTGTCACCATTCTTGCTGTTTTTATCAGGTAACTCCATAGAATTCAGACACAGATAGTCCAAACTATACCTTTTGGAATCTTTATGATCAGGCAAATAATGTGGAATATTTTTCAATATGATTGGAGAATCTTTTAATTTTGACCTCTGTGTAATTCTTCAGTTGACCCCTACCTGACCACCGATTGAAAATTCAAGTGTCCAATCATTTTTTTTTTACAAAAGAGGATTGTCTGAGGAGTATTTCTGCCGAATTTGATGCTTTTATTACCATTTGCAGGATTTCCCTCTAAATATTCTCTTATCCACTGCATTAAAAGCATCACAGCGCTCCATTTATTCACACCAACACTCACCACAGACATTCTTCATCTCTTCAGCATTCTGCTTGCAACGAAAATAAATACCATTCAGGATCCACCAAAAAAAAAAAAAAAACCTAAATAATTACAGTGTGTGGACTCTGTGGAGAGGTCGATGTCTACCATGCTCCACCTACCAAACAAAAGGGCACTTCTGACCGTGGAAACACAGGCCAAGCCATGCTTAACTGTTCCAAACCGTACTATACTGACCCGGATCACTCGGTGGAAATGAGGCTATAGACACTTTAGGATTAAAATTACAACGTATTTTCCGTGTTGGCAGGTGTGTATCAGAGACCATCAGGAAAAAAATTAACTCAAGTTGATGAATAATGCATTTTGTACAGTTGTGCTAAAAAGGAAACCCTCTATTCACTGCTTGTGTTTCTGACAAATTTTGTTTCTCCTCACAGACGTGTTTGTAAACAATGAGCAACAAATATGAAATCGGCCTCCATGGTGCCTCACTTAACATTGTGAGACAGTGTGGACCTGTTCTGAAAGATGTACTTCAATACAAATTTGGCTGTGAGGTCCAAATAGATGGTGTGGATTTTGAAAGTGATCTGAGCGCTGGACAGCGGAAGAGGCCAACTGGCTCAGAGAAAAGGTTCTCTGTGCTGTTGCCTTCGGGCGTGAAGGTGTCTGTCTATAAGGCTGACCTCACCTGTTTCCAAGGGGATGCTGTTGTGAATGCTGCTAATGAACGTCTTAACCATTGTGGTGGGCTCGCTCAAGCTCTGTCTAAGGCTGGTGGTCCTCAAATCCAAACCGAAAGCGACGATTACATCAAGAAGTATGGTTCATTAAGAACAGGAGAGGCAGTTGTCACTGGTGCTGGGTCACTGCCCTGCCAGTGTATAATTCATACTGTCGGCCCACAACTGTTTTCGATGTATGACCTACCAAAATCTAAGCCACTGCTGGAGAAGGCCATTACAAGTGTTCTCGACAAAGTTGGAGAACTTCATCTGAAGAATGTTGCCATTCCTGCTGTGAGCTCTGGGATCTTCAAATACCCTTTGTCAGAGTGTGCAAACACCATTGTGAGAACTGTGAAACAGTACTATGGAAATCCATATCTCAGATTTTGCCCTGAAGAGATACTCCTCATGAACCATGATGAGCCTACTGTTAAAGAAATGGAGAGAGCCTGTCATGACATATTAGTTCAAAAGAAGGCAGAACCAAGACAAAGTCAGTGGGATTCCAAAGGACAGCCAGTTCATACAGTCCAACTAGGGATTGTACACCTGATACTGAGGAAGGGTAAAATTGAAGAACAGAAGGTAAAAATGTGTTTATTAACTTGTATACCTAAATACTTACACTTACTGCCTGCATAAATTTTTTTCTCATGGTGACATAACTACTGTACACATACAATTTCTTGAATTTTGAAAACCACCTCTGCTTACGTTTCATGCAAAATTGGTATGATATGATTTACTGTCAATTTAGTGTGAAATCGCGTGCGTCGGTTGCTGCTTGCTTGCATCGACCCCCCCCCCATCGCAACAAATCTATTTCAAAATGGAGACCTGCGAGAACAGCAGCAAGCAGTTGGAAGACATTTTTGACGCACCTGAAACATTTAAATCACCCGTTTGGAGATATTTTGGCTTGCTTTTTTTTTTTTTTTATATATAAAGATGGGAAACTTCGCAGCTCATTTGGAAAGAATCCCGTGGCCGCCGATGCATACAGTGCATCCAGAAAGTATTTACAGCTTTTTCCATGTTTTGTTGTTACAGCTTTATTCCAAAATGGAGTAAATTCATTTTTCTAGTTTATTCACAACACTGCATAATGACAACATGACAACATGGAAAAAGTGGTTTTTTTTTTTTTTACTTTTACAGAGATTTCTGATGTCCGCCAATCCAGATCCAGATCACCTACAAAATTCAGTGGTCTTCCATGCCCTAATATGTATCCGTCGTGCAAATTTGGTGAGAATCCGTGAAGTAATTTTGATGTAATCTTTAAAATCCTATAAAGTAAAATCCTGAGCCAGAAAACTCCATTAAATTTTGGAGGTAATCCGGATCCAGATTCTGGATCAAGCTTCACTTTTTATAGGCTTTGATGGTCTGCTGTTGTAACCAGACAACACCTCTGAAGTGATTTACAAAACATCTTAAGGAAATGCTGTCGCGCACGTCCCGGGAACACCCTTCAACCGACAGACCCAACTGCTTGTCACTGTCATTTGTAGATAATGTGTAGTAATTGTAAGTGATGAAAATCATCTTTTGTGAAACTGTGATCAAGGTGCTTGTTTGGGAGCACAGCAGAGAGACGACAGATAAATAAATCACTTATTCGCTGTTTTGCAGTTGTGAATCTCATGCCGTCTCATGATCTGACTTGCGCGAGAGGTCGGTTTCAGCAGAGTTCCGCTTTAGGGCACAGTGTAAACACACCCTGTGAAGTACGGACAACAAGACAATATCGAGACACAGAACTCCATCACAGATGCTACACCCCCTCTAGATAACCCTCTCAACGTTAGAGAACGGGTCATCATCCTAGTCACCAGTGAGCTTGCTGGATCAACGCCATCCACCTCTTCGCTAGCCATTGTTTACATGGCTTTGAAATGCCGGAACTCTGCTAGCACAGCGGTGCGTTCTGGGAAGCGCAAGGGGATTATGGGAAATGTTGAAGTACCAAATAATTTTAGTAACCTTTAAGGGGCTTTAACAAGCTCACCACACTTATAAAACTAAATGAACAGAACACCTGGACAGTTGTGTTCCTGTGACATCACTTTTATTATGATTAAAATCTTTCCTTATGAAATTTGACCAGTGAAAGTAGCAGACCCGTTTTTTTTTTTTTTTGTTTTTTTTTTAAACGGAATTTGAGCTGTTGAGTTATGTAGGCTAAGAGGCTCAAAAGAGGTTATAGTGTATAGTTTATCCACTCAATGTTGGGGTCTTTTATGTTTCAGTGCTCTTTCTTTTGTTAGTGGTTACTTTTTATTCTCTAAGGTGTACGAGGGCTGTCAATAAAGTATAGGTCCTTTTTTATTTTTTTCAAAAACTATATGGATTTCATTCATATGTTTTTACGTCAGACATGCTTGAACCCTCGTGCGCATGCGTGAGTTTTTCCACGCCTGTCGGTGACGTCATTCGCCTGTGAGCACTCCTTGTGGGAGGAGTCGTCCAGCCCCTTGTCGGAATTCCTTTGTCTGAGAAGTTGCTGAGAGACTGGCGCTTTGTTTGATCAAACTTTTTTTCTAAACCTGTGAGGCACATCGAAGTGGACACGGTTCGAAAAATTAAGCTGGTTTTCAGTGAAAATTTTAACGGCTGATGAGAGATTTTGAGGTGATACTGTCGCTTTAAGGACTTCCCACGGTGCGAGACGTCGCGCAGCGCTCTCAGGCGCCGTCGTCAGCCTGTTTCAAGCTGAAAACCTCCACATTTCAGGCTCTTGATCCAGGACGTCGTGAGAGAACAGAGAAGTTTCAGAAGAAGTCGGTTTCAGCATTTTATCCGGATATTCCACTGTTAAAGGAGATTTTTTTAATGAAAGACCAAACCTTCTTCAGGTACTTGTTTCAAAACATGTAAACTTAAGTGTCTCCATAGTAATCAAAGCTAGTATGTCTCACGTGTTGAGGTGAACACATAGATGAATCCTAGTGAATCTCTGCAGGATAAATCTCCTTGTGTTTTGGAAAGCTTTTGTTCTTATTTATATATATTTCTCCCTTTTCTCAGACTGACGTCATAGTGAACACTGCATCACCAGAACAAAGTCCGACCAGTGGATCGATCTCCAGGGCATTATTCCAACGAGCTGGTTATCGGATGCAAACTGAATTAAGGAATTCTCCTTCAAATAATAATGTTGTCGTCACAAAACCATACAAGCTGGACTGCAAACAGGTGTTTCACACGCACTGCAGCCACAAGTCAAGTAAAGATGCAGATAAGGTACAGTATGAGTTTACACTTGAGTGTTTCAGTAAGGAAAATTGTGCATTATGGGCATGAGTCCATAGCCTTATGCATTCAAATCTAAGTAATATACTGCAAATTTTAATTGTGAAGGGCCTGTCACACCGCACACGTAGATATGTCACACATTACTCTAAACCCCATTATTTTCAATAAGAAGTTTCATGCAGAGGGGTGTTGTCAAGCAAAATGAAAGTTTTTGTGACGCCCAGCATGTGCACAAAAGTGCCCCACATGACCCCTTCAAAAAAAATTGAAAGAATTCACACTTGTTCCCCTACCAGAGAAATGGAATTACCCCAAATTTAAAAGATGTAGCTATAATACTATAGAAGATAGAGCCATTTCAAAATCGCATCATATTTTTTATATTTAAAAGAAACGGTTTTCAGCATGCTAAATGCAGTGCAACACAAATGAAACAAATAATCCATGTCACATGACATACAAAGCACCAATCAAATGACAAGGATTCACTCAGCCGTTATATAAAATGTAATATTAAGCACACAGCAGAGAGGCAGGCAGACAGTCATCACCAGCCTTCTACTTATGCACTGCTGAGGGCATCTTATGGATCCTTTTAGCAAAAATTCTAACTCAAATACCATGTATTCACCCACTCTGTGTTTTAATAACCCAAACAATTCACATTTCTGTGCTTAATGAACAGTATCTAAATTACTTTTTACCATAATACATGTGATTTCATGAAAAAAGCATACAATGAAAGAAATATTAAAAATAGAAATATTCCTTTCCCAAAGCTGAAACATTGTGTATATATAATCTTGACACCAATACAAATACATAGTTAAAATTTCAAAAAAAAAATTCTAATTTATTGGACACCTGGTGATTTTTGTGTTCAATTAGAGGGTATTTTTTGTGGAAAATGGAAATCGAGTAATATCAATGTTTGCCTCACAATCACAACTGAAATATGAAATTGAAACATTCTAATGTTGCAGCTTGACCATGAAAGTGTATAACAAAAATGAAAAATTTGTGTATTCACCCATTTTTACACAGTGCACACTCAAAGTGAGATGTCGTTTTGAAAAAATTGCATTTTCGGCACTTTTGAAAGCTAATGGATCAAAACTGAAGCTAGCTACCATTGTTTTTATGCCAGATAGGGCCTTTCTAGTGTGATTTTACCAAGGATTGCAAGTTTCAGATGTGTATCTTGAATATTCTAGGATAAATAGCGTGACAAAGATGGCCAAAACCCAATTTTTTAAAAATATAAATAAGATGCAATTTTGAAATTTACCCAGCACTAAAATGGTCCTAGCTAGAACCCTGATGTAGACTATAAACTATTTACTTCTATCATAGCCAAACAGATTTATGCTCAGTGACCAGACAGGTTTTATTTGGCAACACTAACCATAAGACAGTGTAAGGAGGACATTACATATCATAGACCATATCCAGAAAAATTAAAGCAGTAGTGATGAGTATAGACGCTGGGAAGGCATTTGATGTGATAAATTGGGACTTTCTCAATAGATTTATATAGATTTGGCCTACATGACACTGTTATTAAAGTTATACAAATAGACCCACCGCTAGAGTTAAAATTAAAAGACACCTATCAAATTCATTTGCCTGACAAAGAGTTATATGACAAGGGTGTGTACTGTCACTGTTGCTTTTTGCATTATTTGTGGAACCCTTAGCGCGATATGTAAATCAAAACAAAGAAATAAAAGGTATTAATATTCACGGTACTCAGCATGTTTACATCTGTTACGCAGATGATATTTTAACATATATGGGTCAACTGACACAGTCTCTACCTGAAATGATATCACTTAAACAACAGTGCATCTGGAATGTATGCATTGCGCTGCACTTTTTCCACATTTTGTTGTTACAGGCTTATTCCAGAATGAAATTAATTTTTTCCCCTCAAAATTCTACACACAGTACCCCATAATGTCAATGTGAAAAACATTTTTTTTTTTACAAGTTTATTAAAAATAAAAAACTAAGAAATCACATGTACATAAGTATTCATGGCCTTTGCCATGAAGCTCAAAATTGAGCCAAGGTGTGTCCTGTTTCTACTGATCATCCTTGAGATGTTTCTACAGTTTAATTGAGGTCCACCTGGGGTAAATTCAGTTGATTGGACATGATTTGGAAAAATGTCATGTTTTATTTTCATATTAATCACGTACTTTAGACAAATTTGCAAACGCTTCATTGGACAAATTGGGTGTGTGTAATATGTCCAGATGTGGAGAATGTCGGCTCCATGAGGCAGTCTCCTTCGGCTGTGTCTCAGCAGTGCTGTGAACTCAATGGACTGTCGCTATAGAAACCTCCTCCTCCCTGCTGGATGACTTCCGTCATTAACTCCACCTGTTCTTCTGCTTGTTGCTCCTAATCTTCTGGTTTTGACTCGCAGACTGAGTACCTATGTGGAGTACTAGTGCTTTTTTTTCAGGAAGACATGAGTTTTCACAAACATGGTGACTTTCTGACTTGTGCAGCTGCCTGAACACAATAATGGTGGTGACATAGAACCTTCACCCCCTTATCACTTATGAAAACGACAAAAAATTCCATCTATGTGCACAGTGTGAAAAGCCCTTGAATGTCACATCTGAAATGTTTATCGAAACTGTAGCAAGGTTCAGCGTGTTGAACATTACTCTTGGTGGTGTTATAAGAAGAGATTTTGCATTGTGATACAATAATAAATCAGTTTTCTTCTACAATATTTCAGATTTTCCACAAGGCCGTAATGGAGTGCTTATGGATGGCAGCCTCAAAGCACTACAAATCAATCGCCTTCCCAGCCATCGGCACCGGAAATCTTGGGTTTTCTAAAGAAGAAGCTGCCAGAATCATGACTAAAGCAGTGATTGAGTTCTCCCAAAATTGCCAAATGAAGATGGAAGTTCACTTTGTCATATATCCTGCTGACACAGATACATTTAAGGTAGTCATTGAACTTCTGTGACTGTTTTCATGTATGTACAATATAGTATGTGGCTAAAATACCTGCATTGTAACAGACAAAAATGTGTACAGCTATGTTGTTTTGCTGATATTGGCTGACTGTACATAAAACAACAAAATAATTACTAATTGTTGACATCAGTCTCATTTGTCTGTCGGGATTTGTATTATACAAGAAAATATTAATGAGTGTCTTTTTGTAGGTATTTGCAGCTCAAATAGGAGCTTCCAGTGCCGAGGCATCTCATCCCAGCTCTTCACCTGGTAACAATAAGACATTAAAATGATGTGGATGTGAATGTCAATGATTGGACGTGCTGATGATGATGATTGTACATGCCAGTAACTGCTGGTAATCTTATTCCTATAAAATCCCTAGAGGATTGCCTTGCTTCAGTGAGAAGCTGGATGTCTAATAATTTCCTGCTTTTGAACTCTGATAAGACTGAAATGATGGTTCTTGGTCCAGCAAGACATCGGCATCAGTTTGACCAGCTAGCGCTTAGTTTAGGTTCGTGTGTTATACATCATACGGACAAAGTGAGGAACCTTGGGTAATTTTTGATCCTATGTTGTCCTTTGACCTCCACATTAAAGACATCATGAGGACTGCTTTCTTCATCTGAGAAATATAGCGAAGATCCGTCCTAATCCTGTCTATGGCTGATGCTGAGACCTTGATACATCCATTTGTTTCCTCTAGATTGGATTATTACAATGTTTTATTTTCTGGGTTGCTGCAGTCCAGAATCAGGGGTCTTCAATTGGTTCAAAATACTGCTGCCAGACTCTTGACACAAAGCAGATTGTTCACAGACTGGCATCGCCCTACTTGGCGGATCTACTTAAGCCCTACGTAGCTGCCCGGGCTCTGCGCTCATAGGACGCAGGATTGCTCTGTGACCTGACGGTGAATAAAACGTCTGTAGGACACAGAGCCTTTTCCTATCATGCCCCGTCCTGTGGAATGGTCTCCCTGTGTCAGTGAGGCAGTCATACTCGGGAGACTTTTAAGTTGCGTCTGAAGATGCATTTGTGTTCTGTTTTATTTGATTAATATATTGTTTACTATGCTTTTATTTTATTTCCCTTTAACTTTTTTATTATGTTTTTAACCTTTTTGATCATGCTACTTTTTTTGTATTTAATTTATTTTGTTTTTTATTGTTGTTGTTTTATGTGAAGTGCCTTGAGACAACGTTGTTGTGATTTGGCGCTTTATACGTTTAATAAATTGAATTGAATTGAATGTGGCTGGATTTTATGTACAGCAGCTGTCAAAGGTCTCATTTCCCCAGTCAGGAGCATCTCTCATATGTATGTGACACTGACTGGAAAAACTGCAGTTGAGTTTACTCTTTGTATTTTCTCCAGCAGGATTTGAGCACATCTGTGACGTCCCAAGCAGCAGCGACAGTGCGAGTCCACAGATCAGCCTGAGCAGCACATGCGAGGAAACTATACGTGAGGCAGAACGATGGCTCAGTGATCTTCTCTTCAACCCATCTAACTGCTACATCATGTCCAACAACTTCATCCAGCACTTTGGGGAGGAACGCTTCCATCAGTTGTCCCGTCCCACCAAGAGAGACGTTTCCATTGAGGAGTTTTTTAGGAATGGCTGTGGAGGCGTATGCATTAAAGGAGGCTCAGGTGAAGATGTTGCTGTGGTTGCGGTGCAGATTGAGGCCATGTTCTGTGAAGTACAGGATGAGTTTGTCGATGCCGAAGTCCGTGACATGCAGGCAAAGTGTCTCTCAAAAGTGTCTTTTGAGAGAGAGACTGTTGGCTGCAACAGTTCGGAGTTCAATGACAGAAGATATGCCTGGAGACATGAACATTTTCGCATTTTGAAGGTATTAGTGGATAAAAGAAGAATGTCTGTAAGCAAGTATTTTTTTTGCCTTATGAGAACTGCGGGAATTATTTTTGTCCAAGTGCTAAAAATGGAGAATTAAATGGGAGATACTGATTTATGATAACTGCACTATCCGTTCAAACGGCACTGAAAACACGACCTCCACATTCGGGGTAATTAAACTATGAAGTAGTTTAAATCTGAACTCTGACTCCAAAAACAGAACTTGTACTTTATTTATTTATTTATTTGTGCTTTTATGAATTGATGCAACTGCCCCGTTTCATTTATCATGAATGTTTTTGCTTAGGTGGAAAGAGTGGCTAACCCGACACTCGAGAAGACGTTTGACCTCAACAAAAAACGACTGAACTCCCGTGCGCCTCAAAAAATGTATCAACGCATTCCAGCACAATTCTGCAGACTGGTGTGCCATATTGGATTCCATGCGGAGTACGCACCACCTAACGGTACGATAATGACTGTATCTACACCTGGTACTTCATAGTCTAACAACTGATGTTTATGCTAACTGGAATTGTCCTTGTCTGCGTGGGTAATTTCCAGTCAGGACCCTGGGTGGAGTCTAGTTTGGTGGATCAGCAGATGCTTCTTGTCCTGAATTTTTTTGTTTTGTTTTGTTTTGGACAGTGTGCAGCTCTCTACATTGCAAATAATCCTCTGAGCAGACATTTAAAATCATCATACCCACATCAGATAAAATTTTGTATTTCTAACTACCAGCAAAGGCAAAGTGAACATGGTGTAGGTGCAGCAGCTCTGAGCTCTACTCCAGTGCTTTATTTTTGTTTGTTTTTTATGGCTGTAACTGAGACTTCAATCTCATACAGCCCTGCTGAACTCCTGAATATCAAATTTGCTTGCCATACCGATGTAATGGAGCACTTCCACCAGTCCCACAACGTTCCGTGGGACATCACTAGACCACCAGGCTCTCCCAGGATTCTTGTGAAAATGGGAAAGTGGTGCAGGCGGCGCAGGGAGAGGCCTACTAGCTAGGCTAAAGAAGCAGCCACACAGACCGGCTTTCCCGAGTATTTTCCAAACCAACACCAGAGCCGTCATTAAGAACACAGACGAGCTGGATCAGTTGCTAGCTGGGAATAATTGATGTTAAAGGGGGCAGTACGCTGTATTAAGAACAGGGGTATGTAAACTTTTGATCACGGTCATTTGGGTAGTTTCTGTTGTCATTATGGTTTAAAAAGAGTAAACAGTTGTTTGACAATAAATGGCTTCACCCAACCACTAACCATGAGTGGGGGAAAAAAGTTTTGTGTTTATATTCTCTGAAAAATGCCCCCTCCCCCCAAAAAAAATTCTCTTAGGGTATGTAAACTTTTGAGCACGACTGCATGTGTGCAGAACAGCAGCATGGAAATGAACAGCTTCTTAATCCACATTTTATCAAATTTTATATGGTGTATTTTTCAGAGAAGCATGCACATCCCCTGAATATTCCATCAAAGCCTCCTGGTGTTCTGAGTTCCTTACGGCACATCCACAGCAGCACACAAAACACACCGTGTGCTATTGTCCAAGAAACGAGGAGACGGTCATGTAGCACGTGGGACGTCTGCTTTATTTATTTATTTTTTTTAATGCATAGGTGGAAATCTGTCTGGGTGGCAGCAGTGACGGTCTAAAACACAAAGCTGTCTGATAAATACTTTTCTTGTGCACGTTGCTTTGTACACAGATCCAGCATATGGTGAAGGCATCTATTTTGCTGACAGCGTGAAAACAGCCATGGAATTGTGGCGTGAACCAGATGAGGAGTATCTGTACTTTGTGGAGGCTGACGTGCTGACAGGAAAGACGGTCCAGGGTAAACCAGGTCTCATTGTGCCACCTGCAGTGGGAGAGGATCCTTTCATACTGTACGACAGCGTCAGCGGAGGAATTGGTGTCGCCGTCATATTCAGTGGCTATCAAGCTCTGCCCAAGTACATAATCACCTGCAAGAGGTTTTGAGTGGAATTCATTGTGCTCATTTTCTACATGTCTATTAACGTTATGAGTGCAGAAAGGTTCTGGAGATAATTGAAACATAACGGTGCATTCTTACTGCAGCCTTCAAACTAATACACCAGAGACCGAGCTCCTTTCTGATTTTCTTGAACCTCAACATGGCTTGAGTGAATTGTGGAAACTGTTCACGCTTTGTGATTTTTGCATTTTGATTACATTTTTTTTTTTTTTTTTTTTACTTCAGTACAGTGTGTACTGGAATAACTGAAGTTAAGCATGTGCCCTCTGAAGCTGAAGTAAGACTTGTTTGGATAGTAGAATATGAGGTGACTATAGCTCAGTCAGTAGGACTGAAAGGTCTTTGAACCAAACACGTGGGTTAAAGATGCTGTGAAACATAATGGTGAGAATATAATGTTAAATACAGCAGGTGGAAAAACATTTGTTTTTCAGAAGGTGATGGGAAATTAGGTTAACACAAGTCAATAACATAAACAGGATTATTATTATAATACAGGATCATCTTTTCCTGCAGTTCTATGTATTTATCATTGTTTGTAGTTTAAATCTTACTTTTTCCTGGAATCCAACAACAGACTAATAGTCTCGCTTTAATGGAAATGACTTGCGTTTCATTTGACAAATGTACAGAAATGGAAAACAAAATGGAATAAACAAGACATGGTTGTAAAATAAACTAACAAAAAACAACTTGGTCTGAATCACTTGGGTGTTTATTATACCACAGTACTGTGCAACAATAACACATGAAAATTCATTAAAAAAAAATTCTGAAAAGCATCTGAATGTCATTTAGTGCCAAGAATTAAAGATGAAATGTGGAAGTAAATCGGCTGCCTGCAATGGCTATAACTATTACATATGCCAAGGTACATAGAGGCATCTCCAAAAATACATATGGATAAGTTCCAACATTTTGTCAGGTATTTAATATGTGTGTGTGTATATATATATGTAATGTGTGTGTATTCAGTGTTCTCCAAAATATTGAAACACTTGGTATTTCACACCTTTCTATTTGTTTATGCCATTTAAAATACAAAAAATAAAATGAAATTATCTTCCTTAAACTGAAAGAAAATCTCTACAATGTGATGTAAATTAATTAAAATGTAAAAGCCAAGATCGCCATCGAGACCACCCAGAAGAAGTTACAGGCTTCTGTGACCGTGATAGGAGACATTCTGCACAGTGCAAGCTTTGCATTTTGTATCCCCAGTTATACAGCTTCATGATGAAGTGGTACAGAGGAGGGTTTCCTTAAGTTTCCTTGAAAGTTCAGCTACAATTTGCCAGAAGGTACAGCCGGAGATGTAAGCCTCGATTTAATTTTTTGGTGAAAGAAAATCCTATACACAATTTCTCCAATCACAGCCACAGAAGCCTATAACAACTTCTGGGGTGTCTACGTGGCTTTCCTCACTCTTCTCCTTCTTGCCCAGTCACTCAGTTTTTGAGAAAACTCTGCTGCATAGAGTTCATGTATCCATCCCCTGACTTGTCTGAAGACAACTGGCAATAAAACTGATTACAGGTATAATACCAAAGTGTTCCATTACTTACGCAATCATCTTGGCTTTTATATTTTTTTTATTAATTTATATAACAACGTAGAGATTTGCCTTGAGTTTGAATTTAAGGAAGATAATTTTATAAATTGTTTTTTTTTATATTTGAAATGGCATCAACAAAATGTGTGGAAGGCCAAGTGCTCCAATACTTTTGGAGGGCAGCGTGTGTGTGTGTGTATATATATATATATATATGTGCAACACTTTTGTTTTTGTTCCCATTTTTCATGAGCTGAACTCAAAAGATCTAAAATGTGTTCTATACACACAAAATACTTTTTACTCAAATATTTTGTTTACACATCTGTCTAAATCTGTTAGTGTGCACTTCTTTGCCAAGATAATCCAACCCACCTCACAGGTGAGGCCTATCAAGATGGTGATTAGACAACGTGATTATTGCAAAGGGGTACCTTAGGCTGGCCCAAAAATAGGTCACTGAAATGTGCAGTTTTGCTTTATTGGGGGGGATCTCAGAAATCCAGTCCGTATTTGGTGTGACCACCATTTGCCTCACACTGTGCAACACATCTCATTGGCAAAAGTTGATCAGCACCCAGACGGCATTGAATGTGAGCATTTGCTCACTTAAGTCTGTTATGACGACGAACTGCAGTCAGGTCGAGACCCGACTGAGGATGACAAGCCTGCGGATGAGCTTCCCTGAGACAGTTTCTGACAATTTGTGCAGGAATTCTTTGGTTCTGCAAACACATTGTTACAGCAGGTGTCTGGGCTCAAACAATCTTGGAGGTGAAAATACTGGATGTGGAAGTCCTGGGCTGGTGTGGTTACACATGGTTTGTGGTTGCGAGGCCGGTAAGATGTACTGCCAAATTCTCTGAAATGCCTTGGGAGATGATAGAGAAATGAACATTCAATTCACAGGCAACAGCTCTGGTGGACATTCCTGCAGTCAGCATGACAATTGCATGCTGCCTCAAGACTTTCATCTGTGGCATTGTTCTGTGAACTTTTGAGTGGACTTTTTGTGGCTAGCCTGAGACGCACCTGTGCAATAATCATGTCTAATCACCGTCTTGATATGCCTCACCTGTGAGGTGGGATGGAATATCTTGACAAAGGAGAAGTGCTCACTAACAGATTTGTCAACAGTATTTGAGAAATAGGTCATTTTGTGTATATAGAAAATGTTTTAGATATTTTGAGTTAAACTCATGGTAAAATGGGAGCAAAAACAAAAGTGTTGCATTTATATATTTGTTCATTGTGTGTGTGTATATATATATATACACACACAACCCCTGGCAAAAATTATGGAATCACCGGCCTCAGAGGATGTTCATTCAGTTGTTTAATTTTGTAGAAAAAAAGCAGATCACAGACATGACACAAAACTAAAGTAATTTCAAATGGAAACTTTCTGGCTTTAAGAAACACTATAAGAAATCAGGAAAAAAAATTTTGGCAGTCAGTAACGGTTACTTTTTTAGACCAAGCAGAGGGAAAAAAAATATGGAATCACTCAATTCTGAGGAAAAAATTATGGAATCATGAAAAACAAAAGAACACTCCAACACATCACTAGTATTTTGTTGCACCACCTCTGGCTTTTATAACAGCTTGCAGTCTCTGAGGCATGGACTTAATGAGTGACAAACAGTACTCTTCATCAATCTGGCTCCAACGTTCTGATTGCTGTTGCCAGATCAGCTTTGCAGGTTGGAGCCTTGTCATGGACCATTTTCTTCAACTTCCACCAAAGATTTTCAGTTGGATTAAGATCTGGACTATTTGCAGGCCATGACATTGACCCTATGTGTCTTTTTGCAAGGAATGTTTTCACAGTTTTTGCTTGAAAAATGATTTCATCATCCCCAAACATCCTTTCAATTGATGGGATAAGAAAAGTGTCCAAAATATCAACATAAACTTGTGCATTTATTGATGATGTAATGACAGCCATCTCCCCAGTGACTTTACCTGACATGCAGCCCCATATCATCAATGACTGTGGAAATTTACATGTTCTCTTCAGGCAGTCATCTTTATAAATCTCATTGGAACGGCACCAAACAAAAGTTCCAGCATCATCATCTTGCCCAATGCAGATTCGAGATTCATCACTGAATATGACTTTCATCCAGTCATCCACAGTCCACGATTGCTTTTCTTTAGCCCATTGTAACCTTGTTTTTTTCTGTTTAGGTGTTAATGATGGCTTTCATTTAGCTTTTCTGTATGTAAATCCCATTTCCTTTAGGCGGTTTCTTACAGTTCGGTCACAGACGTTGACTCCAGTTTCCTCCCATTCGTTTCTCATTTGTTTTGTTGTGACTGCCACAATTATTTTTCCTGATTTCTTATAGTGTTTCTTAAAGCCAGTAAGTTGCCATTTGAAATGACTTTAGTTTTGTGTCATGTCTGTGATCTGCTTTTTTCCTACAAAATTAAACAACTGAATGAACATCCTCCGAGGCCGGTGATTCCATAATTATTGCCAGGGGTAGTATATATACTAACACTCTAAAATGTTTCAAGCATGTTTTTTGATAATTACAGCCCACAGCTTTAAAAGAAAAAAAGAAAATGCATTATCTCAGAATATTTCCCAAGATAAGTAAAAAAAAAAAAAAATCTGCTTCCGTGTGGTGTGGCATTCAGGCGATCAGCCTGTGGCACTGCTGAGGCATTATGGAAGCTCGGGTTGCTTTGATAGTGGCCTTCAGCTTGTCTGTATTGTTGGATCAGGTGTCTCTCACCTCCCTCTTGACAATACCCGAGAGAGAATCTATAGGGCTCAGGTCAGGTCAGTTGGCTGGCCAATCAAATGTAGTTGCATTGTCAACAAGCCAGTTCCTCATAGTTTTTGTCTGTCCCCCTGAAGTTTCAGAGTTTATTTGCCAATAAGTTAATACTGTATCATAATAAGGTATCACAGCCTCTTGCAGCTCAGTGTTTGGTCAGTGTGGTGATGAACACTGGCACTCTGCAGGCAAGTGCTCCCCTCTGCCACATCTTCACCTTCACTGGTTCTGATGAATGTCTTCAGGGAGGCCCCCCCACTTCCAGGCTTTATAACTGCAAAGATCCACTATATATCTAGAAGTTTCCAAAATGTGCCACCAAAAATCCAACAACTATACTGCATATGTATAGTTACTCAATCTTGCAATGAAACACTTTTAACTATAAACTGTAATTATCCAAATTAAGATAAAAAAAATGCATGAAATATTTTTGTTCATATATAATTAGTCTAGACTATATAACCTTTTCTTGAAATATCTGGAATAAAATCCTGATATTCAACTTTAAGATGCAGCTGTACACATCTTACGTTTGGCGATAAATAGTTTGAAATTTCTCAAATTATTGCTCTCACACAATCAATCCAGTCAGCACCAATTCTTCAAATAAGACCAGCCCCGCTTTGTGGGTGGTAATAAATATGGTTGGAATGTATTTCTTGCAGACTGACACTAAGACGAGGACAGCTGTACAGAACATGTTTTCTGCCTCAAAGTTCTTGGTCCACAGTTTTCTCCTCTGACACAGTGGTTCCATAGTAGAATTCTGGACTCTAAATGTGATTACTTGAATTCAAATCTCAGTGGAGCCTACATCTGTCATCTTATGGTATCATCACACACACCTACATTTTTGCTCAAAAGTGACAAATGCAGAAATTTCTCTTGAGTCCATTAATTTCACAATCTAGAAAAAGTCCTTTGGTCAGTTTTTCAAGATTCTCAGACTATGAAGACCAAAATTAAACCTGTACCTTGGAACAAAGAGTATTAAAGTCAGTTATGAGAAGGAAATTAAATCAGGTCACTCTGCAGTGAAGTGTAGGTTGTCCAGTTTCTAGATCACACACCAACAGTAAAATGTGCTATAATACTTTGAGGTAACAAATGAAGTAGAGGGGTGACAATCCACCAACGCAGTCAGAACATTACGAGGTCTATTAGAAAAGTATCCAACCTTATTATTTTTTTCAAATCCATATGGATTTGAATCACGTGTGATTGCGTCAGACAAGCTTGAACCCTCGTGCGCATGCGTGAGTTTTTCCACGCCTGTCGGTTGCGTCATTCACCTGTGAGCAGGCTTTGAGTGACGAGTGGTCCACCCCCTCGGCGGATTTTCATTGTCAGGAAATGGCGGAATGATTTGGGCTTTTTTTCCATCAGAATTTTTTCAGAAACTGTTAAGAGACTGGCAGCTGGAAACCATTAGAAAAATTTATCTGGCTTTCGGTGAAAATTTTACGGGCTTCACAGAGAATAAGGACTGTTACTACAGCTTTAAGGACGGCTTTAAGGACGCTCGGCGCGCCGCGCTCCGTGCCGCCATCGAGAGCCACAAACCGGATCATTTCTAAACGGATGGCTCTGTGGAGCCAGGACCGTTGTGTGCACTTTCTCTGGTTATCACAAGAGCTGGACATCAACAATTTTCTGGCAGATTTCACTTTTAACAAGAGATTTTGTCATGGAAAGCCGAGCGGAGGCTTCGTGTGTCACGACCGATTTGCTGATGGAGCGAGACAAAGGAACACCTCCATTTTGGCCTCTGACAACTTGCAAAATCGCAGAGTGTTCAAATACTTATTTTCCTCACTGTAGATGTTCTGGTCATGTAATTAGAATATCATGAAAAAGATTTTTTTTCAGTAATTCCATTCAAAAAGTGAAACTTACATATTATATTCATTCATTATACACAGATTGATATATTTCAAATGTTTCTTTTAATTTTGATGATTATAACTGACAACTAATGAAAACCCCAAATTCAGTATCTCAGAAAGTTAGACTGTTGTGAAAAGGTTGAATATTGAAGACACCTGGTGTCACACTCTAATCAGTTAACTCAAAATACCTGCAAAGGCCTTTAACTGGTCTCTTAGTCTGGTTCTGTAGGCTACACAATCATGGGGAAGACTGCTGACCTGACATCTTGCCTGGACTAAAGACAAAAAGGACTGGACTTGAACAGAATATCTGCAGAGGAATTGTTCAAATCTGGTTACAAGCACCAAAATTTGACTGTGTATACCTTTTGGTATATATTTTAGACAAATAACGTTAGCCATTTGAATTTTCAATAGTGGGCCAAATAGGGGTCAATGAAGAATTGCAGTGATCAAAATTAAGAAGTGCTCCAATCATATTGAAAGCTATACCACATTATGTGTCTGATCATAACTATTCCAAAAAGGTATAGTTTGGACTATCTATGACTGAATGTTATAGGGTAAAACAGCAAGCTCGTTATTGTAAAACATGACGCAAATTATTGGTTAATAGGGTTTTTAAAAAGGAATAGTTTGCACCATGTGTCATGCTTAGTTGTCATGTTACGGGGTAATATATGTCACATGTCATAGAATCCAATGGACGCTGACATTGTTTGACCTTTACCTTACAGACCAAGCATTCAACAGTCAAAACTACTCAATTTGTTAATCCTATCAACCCAACTAATAATTTGCACTGCTTTTTACCAAAATTGGAGCAACTTTAACTTTTGACCCCTATACAAACTAAAATTGACCTTTGTCACCATTCTTGCTGTTTTTACCCCATAATTCCATAATATTCAGTCATGGATAGTCCAAACTATACCCTTTTGGAATCTTCATGATCAGACAAATAATGTGGTATAGTTTAACATGATTGGAGCATTTTTAAATTTTGACCCCTGTGTAATTCAACCTGGCTGCCTATTGAAAATTTAGGTGGCTAATGTGCTTTTACAAAAGAGTAATGTCTAAGGTGTATGTGTGCCAATTTTGGTGCTTGTTGCCAGAAATGAACAACTGTTACAGTTATCTGCTCCACTATGCTGAGTGGTCCAAAGTTATGTTCTCTGATGAAAGTAAATTTTGCATTTCCTTTGGAAATCAAGGTCCCAGAGTCTGGAGGAAGAGAGGAGAGGCACAGAATCCACATTGCTTGAGATCCAGTGTAAAGTTTCCACAGTCAGTGATGGCTTGAGGTGCCGTGTCACCTGCTGGTGTTGGTCCACTGTGTTTTCTGAGGTCCAAGGTCAACACAGCCATTTACCAGGAAGTTGTAGAGTACTTCATGCTTCCTGCTGCTGACCAATTTTATGGAGATGCATATTTCATTTTCCAACAGGGCTTGGCACCTGCACACAGTTCCAAAGCTACCAGAACCTGGTTTAAGGACCATGATATCCCTGCTCTTAATTGGCCAGCAAACTCACCTGACCTTAACACCATAGAAAATCTATGGGGCATTGTGAAGAGGAAGATGCAACACACCAGACCCAACAATGCAGAAGAGCTGAAGGCCACTATCAGATCAACCTGGGCTCTCATACCATCTGAGCAGTGCCACAGACCGATCGACTCCATGCCACGCCGCACTGCTGCAGTAATTCAGGCAAAAGGAGCCCCAACTACGTACTGAGTGCTGTACATGCTCATAATTTTCATGTTCATACTTTTCAGTTGGCCAACATTTCTAAAAATCCTTTTTTTTGTATTGGTCTTAATATTCTAATTTTCTGTGTAATGAATGAATATAATATACAAGTTTCACTTTTTGAATGGAATTACTGAAATCAACTTTTTCATGATATTCTAATTATATGACCAGCACCTGTATATATATTTTATTTTTTAACTGTAGTCTTGCCTATTTAATGGAGTACTGGCCAACAAAATTTAAAATAGATTAGACATTCAATTCTCAAGTCAAAATGAACACCTTGCCATTAAAAAGCATGACATTTTGTGTAGACACACACATAGACGTCTCAAACACAAGCTTGACTTGACAATAACACAAAGAAAAATTACAAAATTTGACAATATTTTAGAGTGCTACTTCGACATCTGACATGAGAAAGAACGCCACACATTTCTAACAATCAACGTGTCAAAAACAAAACAAACAAAACAAAAAATCAGTCCTATATAAGTAGGCCCTGAGTCCCATTGGTTTTGGTGCTTATCTCCGGATTCTGTAGCGAATGAGAGTCTCTGACTCCCCTGGACTGGATGCGGGTTACTTCCCCAGTCAAGGCTGGGACCCATTTACATCTGGATAAACTAAGACAATGTAGACTGTGTTGTTCAAGGGCACAAGAGTGATTCGGACCCTGGTCTACAGATTGGCAGGACAGCTCCTTATCCACTCAACTACCTGTTCTACTGGAAGTCAGCAAGTCAAAAAATTTGATTTGTTACTATTATCATACTTAAGTGACTGTATGAGCCACCAAACTGTCGATGGTGCTATGAGATACATCTGCAGTAACGCAGACTGCAACAAACACAGAACTAACACTATTGCAGCACTTGTGCGACTGGAATTACTATGTACCTACTAGGTTCCCATCCAGCCCAGTGTGACTGTCTGCTCAGTGATGATGGCACAAAGTGTTTTGAGAACAGCTGCAGCACATGAACATGTTGCTCATGTGAACAATTGTTGATCAAACTGAGCCAGAGTGGGATGAATAGAAATTTTATCCTTAAATATTTACATATTGTAGTTCTACAAGGTGCAGTGAAGCTATATTTCTCCTCTCCTGATATCCAACTTGTTTATCTCATACTACTATTTGTCAAATTTGAATACAAAACAAAAGCCAAGTGTGGAAACAAAATGCAGTTTTTAAATATTTACAGAAACATAACTTATCAATTCCAGCTGATCCACTTTGTAAAGATATTGGCCCTGTATAACTTTTGCAGCATTGCTGACATTATAGAGCCAATCTATGTTTCAAAACTGTTTAAATTATTACTATGCTATAATCTGAATTGATCCAACTCTAGATCCTGCCTTCAAAAAGCATCAGTAATGTCACATCTTTACCAATATATGGCGTACATTCCCTCAACATCATGGCCATCAAAGTGTAGGAGAGAAGTATTTAGGAAGATGTTCCTCGACATTAACGTTCAGCGGCCGTCCTCATGCAGTCCTCTGTTACACAAATGGCTTTACCAGAGTCACTCTGTGCATTCAGCCACCTCTGCACCATCCACCAGCAGTGTGTGAATAATCCCGTCCCGTCTCTTCCCGCTGCTTACAGCCTTCACACAGCAGTCATGGTCACCGAGTGTGAAGTGTGTCTCCGTGCCGTCGTCCACAAACTCCCCCTGCAAGTACACATCAAACGTGTACAAAGAAAGCAATAATTCTATATGCACAGGGTGCTTAAAGCTCTCCACCACAAAGCATTTTCTTCTTTGGTAGAGCTTTAATGTGTGCCCAAAACAATAAGTCATAAAGCCCCCCCACCCCCCATTTTAACAGATATATACCCAAATAGTGATTCAGCCTCAAGAATGAACAACTATGACTTCTCAATTTGTCTATTTTTGCATTATAAATCACTGAGACGTGCTGGAAACACAAAGATTTACATATTCTAAAAATATGCGGAAAGTCTGTGTTGGGGTACTACTTACTGCCGTCTCCAACTTTTGTCCATTACACCAGATATCCATGGTGTCCTTCTCTGAAGGGGTAAAAGAATAAAATAAAAAGCAGCTGATTCAAGGAACCCAACAACTCATGACCAGCTTTACTGGAGCTACTGTGCATTACAAGCCATGTTTGGACAGAAAAAGTTCTTATCAGGAGGTCTTCCTTAAATATAACAGCAGACAAACTTTCTGGAAATCATTACACAAATGTACAACTTATTGTTGGACATTTTAGCTGTTATTTGGGACCTCTAGCTCAGACAGACTTATGGCAAATAAAATAACTGCCATTTCTCATGGTGAAAAACCACATTTGTGTTGTCATGCCACTGCTTGATGTGCCTGTATTTCTTTTTAAACATGGTTCGAGTGCTGTTCGTGACCAGCTGTAAGCGGTGTGATTATACCGGACTGGATTTATCTGTTCAGATGTCAAAAGCCTCTGAGGTAAGTCTGGAGCTTAAAGCAGTTTAAGAGCTCAGCTTCAGTGCTGCCATCATATTAGTGGGTGGATCTCAAGGCACAGAAGACAGATCATGCCAAATATCTGGCCTTGTTGTTGAAATGTTGAATTACCATATTTCCTTGATTAAAAGCCCAGACATATTTTTTTTTTTCAAACCGTGCCCAGACCCACCGCCTAAACGAGGCAGGGTTTTATTCAAGGCCGGCGATTATTAAAAAAATGCTGCTCGCTGCCTGCGCTGTAATATGGTGGTAAGTTTCACACATATCCCTGGGTGTGGTGAACTAAAGACCATCGCTTTAGATCAGTCATGTAACATCTAGCTAGATCATCTCAATTTCTTATAAAAAGATGGTACAAAATCAAAGCGGTGCTAAATCAAACCATACCAGTGCACCACCTGCCCTCATTCCTCTGCAACTGAGACCCTGACATGCCATTTCAGTTTAGGATTTTAAGACACCACTCCACAGCAGACTTAGAAAAAAATGTAATCCTTTTTAGTACACATATTTGAGTGCAGTCCTCTGGTTTTAAACAGGTAAATGTGAATATTTATGTGATGTGACAGTAATTAATCTATAACCTCAAACAGTTAACTTTGTAAGCTGCCATCAGAGCCAGTTTCCTGTTTTAACACAAGTTTGTCCCCAACACTAGAACTAGAACTGTCTTTCAATTAAGTAAACTTGTCCTTGTCATTAGCACTGAAAAATAACTGCGGCTCAAGTCGCTGCATACAACAGCAATTCTGTTTTAATGACCACTGTGCCAAATAAATTCATTCATTCATTCATTCACTGTGGCCATTTCGCTGCTGCTGACATGTGAACGTATATTGCAGAAAAATTCACAGACGACTGATTAAAAACAGACATTGATTAAAAAGCCCAAACTCATAAAAAAAAAAAAAAAAAACTAAAATAAATGACAATAGACATCAATTTAAACCAAGGATTTCACATAAAAAAAAAAAACTGAAAAATTGGTAACATATGCCATTATCTGATGATGGGGGGGAGACACTCTACACAACACTTTTATCCACGATTTGACCTTTTCATCAGAGTTCAGCTTCTATCTTCTATCAGTCTTGTGCAAATCCCCGTTTATATTTGGAGCAGAATGTGAAAGTGTGACAGTTTATTTTTAGTGATATATCTACTTTATTTCAGATTAAAACCACAAAGGAAAACGCTGAATTCACAGCTTATTCCACCCACTGTTCGACTCAATATTCATCAAATAAAGAATCTGTTGAACTAAATTTTGACTGACTGTTGTCACACCTGTACTCAGGACAGTAGGTCAAAAATACACAAACACATAGGTACTTACCCAAGACCACTCGACAGTCAATGCCATCCAAATTGAGCAACCAGGTGCTGGTGACCTTTGACCTATTCTCCATGTACTTCTTCAGGCTTTTCCCATTGATCTCCAAAGTGTACTCGTAGGCAAAGCCACTGATTGCATCAATGTTGATTGTTGCTTTGGTGTCCGAGTTGCCCACGCTGAATGTTTCCTTGCCTACAAGTTTAAACATCCAGTCCCGCCTCAGTACCTCCTGCAACAAATTATAAATTCTAAAATGTACTTAACAGTGAACAGTAAGCTAGACATGGAAACACAAGCAACCACAATGATGTCACTACTTTGAGCTTTTCTTCATATCGTTGTACTTCATAGATAAAATACAGTTATCAGTCATGTTCACGTAAAGCAAATCTATCTATTAAGCAAGAAATGTCTGTGTGTGGGTACGTGGTGCGCATCTCTCTCTGACTGTTTTTCAGATCGACCTCGGCTTTCGGATATGGCTTATTCATGGCACTAAAATGTGCATCCTTTATTATGAAAATTTTGGGGATTATATTTCAAAATCTTTATTTTGATATTAAGCCTTTATTCTGACATTGTAACATTAGTACTTCCAAGATGGTGCCTTCTGTGGCATATCTGTCCTGCAAAACCTCCATTTGTATATGGATTTCCTTCCAAATCAGGGCTTGACATAAACCAATTTGCCCCACTGGCCCATAGGGCCAGTAGAATTTAGAAGCTAGTGGCCCACAGTGTAGGAGGACTGACCCATGGTTTTGCACATGAGAGTTCATGATATTCCACCCTGAAATCCTGCAAATAAAACTGCCTATATAATATAAACCAATCCAGAAAAAAAACAGAAAATAGTCTATGAACCATGAAGTAAAAAAAAAAAAAAGTTGAATTTATTAGAGGGCATTCTCAAGTGTAAAAAAAAGTACTCTTACTTTTCAATAGATACGAGGTCTATTAGAAAAGAAACTGACCTTTTTATTTTTTTTACAAAAACTATATGGATTTGAATCACGTGTGATTACATCAGACAAGCTTGAACCCTCGTGCGCATGCGTGAGTTTTTTCACGCCTGTCGGTTGCGTCATTCACCTGTGGGCAGGCTTTGAGTGAGCACTGGTCCACCCCTCCCGTCGGAATTCCTTTGTCTGAAAACTTGCTGAGAGACTGGCGCTTTGCTTTATCAAATTTTTTTCAGAAACTGTGAGGCACATCCGAGTGGACACCATTCGAGAAATTCAGCTGGTTTTCGGTGAAAATTTTAAGGGCTGATGAGAGATTATGGAGTGTTACTGTCGCTTTAAGGACAACCCACGGAGCCGGACAGCACGCCGCACTCCGAGCCGCCGCCGTCAGCCTGTTTCGAGCTGAAAACTTCCAAATTTAAGCCTCTGTTGACCCAGGACGTCGTGAGAGAACAGAGAAGTTTCAGAAGAGGTCGGGATCAGCAGTTTATCCGGACATTCCACTGTTAAAGGAGATTTTGTAATGAAAGACGTGAGGACGGATTCGCACATCGGCACCCAGCCGCTCATCGCACGGCGCCACAGAGAAACACCTCTGTGTTGATAACCATTCGTAAAATTCAGGCGGCTTTCGATGGTTTTCAGTCAAGTGAGTATCCGAGAAATTGTTTAACAGCTGGGCATGTTCAAACTTGTCCCGTAAGGCTTCCAACGGAGGTGTTTCTCTGTGGCGCCAGGCCATGAGCGGCTGGGTGCCGGCGCGCGAATCTGTCCGTACGTCTTTCATTACAAAATCTCCTTTAACAGTGGAATGTCCGGATAAACTGCTGATCCCGACCTCTTCTGAAACTTCTCTGTTCTCTCACGACGTCCTGGGTCAACAGAGGCTTAAATTTGGAAGTTTTCAGCTCGAAACAGGCTGACGACGGCGGCTCGGAGCGTGGCGCGCCGTCCGGCTCCATGGGTTGTCCTTAAAGCGACAGCAACACTCCATAATCTCTCATCAGCCCTTAAAATTTTCACCGAAAACCAGTTGAATTTCTCGAATGGTGTCCACTCGGATGTGCCTTACAGTCTCTGAAAAAATTTTGATCAAGCAAAGCAGCAGTCTCTCAGCAAGTTTTCAGACAAAGGAATTCCGACGGGAGGAGTGGACCAGTGCTCACTCAAAGCCTGCCCACAGGGGAATGACGCAACCGACAGGCGTGAAAAAACTCTCGCATGCCCACAAGGGTTCAAGCCTGTCTGATGTAATCGCACGTGATTCAAATCCATATAGTTTTTGAAAAAAATAATAAGGTCGGATACTTTTCTAATAGACCTCGTAAACCATTCAAAAATAACAAGATACAGTTTGTAAAATAAAATATTTTGAGGGAAAATTAAATCACTGTGCAGGTATATTCATTGGTTATGATTTTTATTATTTATGTTTTTTTTATTATTTATGTTACAACTGGTGGCATTTGAAAGCGCTGCATTCTGGTGATGCCATTTCACAACACTTAGAATTCAATCTGGTGGTAGTATTTGGCGTTATTATGCGGTATTGACCTCGTGATGGTCTTTTTTCAATTTCATTTTTTAGTTCTCAATTTTCTATAGGAATACAACCTTCTACAGGCACTGCACTGGTATGAATAAATCTCTTTGTAGTCTGAGCAGCATGTACATTTATATAAATATATCATAAGTAGACAAACAGGGTGCCGGCGGAAATTGGGCTGCTTCTGGGCGAAGACAAAGAAGAGGAGGAGAACGTGTCCACAGACAGTGGGAGAAGAGGAAAACTAGAAGGGTGGGAGCGAGAGTTGGGACTTTGAAAGTTGGCAGTATGAATGGTAAAGGGAGACAGCTGGCTAATATGATGGACAGGAGAAAGGAAGACATGCTGTGTGTGTAAGAGACCAAGTGGAAGGAACGTAAGAGCAGGAGCATAGGTGGTAGGTTCAAGCTGTTGTGTCATGGTGAGGATAGAAAGAGTATGTTACGAGGAACACCCAACTAGCTCTTCACTCTCACAAGGATCCTGGAGGGTGCCTGGGAGTATGCCCATCCAGTCTACATGTATTTTGTGGACTTGGAGAAGGCGTATGATCGGGTACCCCGGGAGATACTGTTGGAGGTGCTGTGGGAGTATGGAGTGAGCGTGTCCCTTCTCAGGGCCATCCAATCTCTGTACTCACAAAGCGAGAGCTGTGTTCGGGTGCTCGGCAGTAAGTCAGACTTGTTTCCGGTGGGGGTTGGCATCCGCCAGGGCTGCGCCTTGTTACCAATCCTGTTTGTGATATTCATGGACAGGATATCGAGGCGTAGTCAGGGGGTGGAAGGTTTCCAGTTTGGTGGGCTCAGGGTCTCATCACTGCTTTTTGCAGATGATGTGGTCCTGTTGGCTTCATCAGCCTGTGACCTCCAAAACTCACTGGATCGGTTCACAGCCGGGATGAGGATCAGCACCTCTAAATATGAGGCCATGGTTCTCAGCAGGAAACTGATGGATTGCCTACTCCGGGTATGGAATGCGGTCTTGCCCCAAGTGAGGGGGTTCAAGTAGCTCACTGTCTTGTTCACGAGTGAGGGAACAATGAAGCATGAGATTTGCTGGAGAATCGGCGCAGCAGGGACGGTGTTGCGTGCACTCTGTTGTACTGTTGTGACAAAAACCAAGCTGAGCCAAAAGGTGAAGATCTGTTGGTCAATCTTCATTCTTACTCTCACCTAAAGAACTACCACCGTTAAGAACTATATCGCAGGTACAAGCGGCCGAAATGGGCTTCCTTAGGAGGGTGGCTATTGTCTCCCATAGAGATAGGGTGAGAAGCTCTGCCATCCATGGGGAGCTTGGAGTAGGGCTGCTGCTCCTTTGGGTTGACAGGGGCCAGCTGAGGTGGTTCAGACACCTGGTAAGGATGCCCCCTGAGGGAGGTGTTCCAGGCACGTCCATATGGGAGGAGATCCTGGGGAAGACGCAGGGCTAGGTGGAGAGATTACATATCCACACTGGCCTGGGAACGCCTTGGAATCCCCCAGTCACAGGTGGACAATGTGGCCCAGCAAAGGGAAGTCTGGGGTCCCCTGCTGGAGGTGTTGCCACCGTGACCCGATCCCAGATAAAGCCCTGGTCCCACCGAATTATGAACAATGAATAATGAGCCACATAGCATTTTTTTTTTTTGGTATGAGTCGAGTTATTCAACACACGTGGGAGAATAGTGGCTCTTAGAGGCAGAATATTCAAATAACGAGCGTGGCACTAATTTTGAGAAGTTCAAAATTGAGCAAAAACAGCATGGGACTACGAGGACAAACAAGGATGTTCGAGGCATGTTAGTGGTGAGGACGAGGCTGTTAGAAGCCCATTATCTGAGTACTTGGCAGGTACGAGGACAGGCGAGGCTATTTTGGGCAGGCTATTTTGGCTCTGCACTCTCGCACACTTCATCGTGACAATCCCACCTGCTTTGTTCCACTGGTTGCTGTGCTTTGTGCACTGGATGATGCGTATATGAAATAATTATTTTGTAGCAGATTAATTATTTTCTCTCACAAAACACCTCTAATCACTTCCGGAATCACAGTGGACCATTTCAGCTGGAGCTTTTTTCTCTCTTTCCTGCGCTCATGAGGTAGAGAACGTATTTGGAACAGTCTAAAAGGTAATTATTTGGAATGTTTATGTTGTAACAGCTTGGTAAAACAATTACATCTTCATTCCTTCTTATGAGCAGCTAAAAGTATGTTTATGATAGATTTAATATCTTGTTATAATCAATCAGATGAGCTGCACTCTGATGCAGTGCGCTGACCAAATCACTCGCACTCACACGCAGTGTTTTTTAATTGCTTGCACAATGTTCATATACATGGCTCATTATTCAAATAATCACTGAAATTTCTAACAATTCCATTCTTGGCTCATTATTCATAGCTTTATTATTCTGTGTGACCAGGCTTAAAAGGTTGAAGATGAGTGAGTACTCAATCTAGAGCCTGTGGATCCCCACGGACAACACACTAGTTTATAACTAATATATAACAACAAATGACATGAAATATAACAAAATAATGAAATATTAAGTGTGCATCATATTTCAATTAAACTGGGTCAAGTTGTGTCTCTTACAACAGATAAAAAACATTAATTTTTTTTATTTTATTCTGCTTCACTTTAATTTTTAGCCAATTCTGAGTGTGCAAAAACAATAACTAGATCCAACTGCCATTTCATTTCAAAAGACGTGTTGTAGATTTATTTTTGTTTACATTGCCTACATTGTCTTGGACACACTTTGCTTTGATGGCATTGTTTACCACTTTTCATTGCACACTGCAGTACGCTTGAGTAGCTCCTGTAATTAGCAGCTCTATGGACTGAATTTGGCGCTCGTGGATTGTGGCTTTGTTGCCTCAAGGTGCTGAGCCTTGGGACTCACATTTTCAATACCTAGTGTGTTCCAGGACTCAGTGGCCAAAACCTCTAACGTAAACCTTGTATGATATTTTGATATGAACATATACCGTGGTTAGAGGTACAAAGAAGCAACAATTAAGTTAATTTTCTGTTGTCAGTGCATATATTTTCCACAATATTGAAGTTGTCAATGTGCACATGCGCCAATGGGTAATCTAGAACAGTCACCATAGCCAGAACCCCCAACACATTACACCGTAGCAAAAACCCTTCATAATGGATCCTGCAACTGGAGCTGTGTTAGTATGTGGTCGAGGACAAGACTCACAGCAGCCTGTGGATGATGCATATTTATATAACGTCTGAGTGGATCCTTATCATTTGATTGGTGCTTTGTATGTCACGTGACATGGATTATTCGTCCCATTTGTGTTTCCTTGCATTTAGTGTGCATATTTGGTTCCATTTACCATGCAAATTGGTTCCATACGTTTTGTACCATTGCATGCTGCGAACCATGAAACATGGCAGTTTGTTTTGCTGACAGACGAGGATTTGAACGAGCTAACTGATGGTGATAAATTCTTCTAACACACACACAGACAAAAACAAATCCACTAGGCCATAAGCTGTCTGGAGGGATGAAAAGCTGGACACATTTCTGACTTGGTTTTTCCCTGCACTGAGGAAGTACAGTCTATTTGGTAGGGGGAGGGGGGAGTATTCGTCTGTGGCAGCGATACATCTAGGCCCGAGGCGTCAGCTACATCCGAGGCTAACAGCGGCTACGTCCGCGGCTAGCAGCGGCTACATCCGGGGCTGGCGGCGGAGGCATCGGTGGAGGCGGTTCATCCAGGCCCGAGGCATCGGTGGCGGCAGTTCATCCAGGCCCGAGGCATCGGTGGCGGCAGTTCATCCAGGCCCGAGGCATCGGTGGCGGCGATACATCCAGGCCCGAGGCATCGGTGGCGGCGATACATCCGAGGCTGGCGGCGGCAACCGAGGCTGACGGCGGTAACATCTGAGGCCGCCTACGGCTACATTCCTGGCTGATGGCGGCTACATCCGTGGCTAGCAGCGGCTACGACCGAGGCTGGGGGCACCTGTGAACGAGGTTAGCAACGGGGAGGGTTGGTGTGCGGTGACCGGACCTGTGGTGGTGGAGGTTACGGGTGAAAATTGTTTTTTGCAATTAACAGTGGCCATACTAAGCCACGATAGTTAACATGGCACCACCCAAGAAAACGGAGAAACTTGAGGAAAATATAGAGGAGATAAAGACCTCAATAAACCAGATATTAAAAGACATGTCTAATTTAAACAAGCTGACGGTGGAGATTAAAGAACTCCAAAAACTGGTTAAAGAGAAGGACAAGAGCATCAAGAAACTTGAACAACGTGTAGATGAACTTGAACAATTCACTAGAAAAGATGATGTTATAATATCTGGACTAGAAACAAGGCATCGGACATATGCAAGGGTGGTGGATTCTGGTGGAACCAGTGGGGAGAATGCACCACCTGAAGAACGACAATCATTGGAACAGCAAGTTACAAACTTTTTATATCAAAATGGTGTTGACATCCATCAAGTCACAATATCAGACTGCTATACTGTTCCAACTAAAGATAGAAAAAATAAACTGTCTAACATTGTTATACGATTTACAAGCAGAAAATATAAAAATGAAGTATTAAGACAGGCAAAGAATTTGAAAGGAACAAGTGTCTATATAAATGAGCATTTAACAAAAAAAAAATGCAGATATTGCTAGGGAAGCAAGACTATTAAAAAAACAGAAGCACATTGTTGCTACATGGGTCTGGAATTGTAGGGTGTGGATTAGAGTAAAAGAAGGAACAAACGGTATACAAATCAAAAACATGGAGGACCTTACGAAATACAGACCTGAATAGACAATCAAATATGATGTCTGTTGGTAACTGGACCAACAAAAAAAAAATCTGATCAAACATGGAAATAGATGATAAAATATATGACATAGACACTAATATTGATGAAAGTATATTTGACTTAAAAACGATTGGTTGTGAGTATTATACGGTAGAACAGCTAAATAGTGAAAAAATTGCAGAAGATACCCTGTCACTCTTACATATAAACAGTCGAAGCTTGTATTGTAAAATGTCGCAAATAAAAGATTATTTAAATCAGTTTAAAAATAGATTTAGTATTGTTGCAATCACTGAATCTTGGCTTGATGATCTCATGGCTGATGTTCAAATGGAGGGATATGAGCTGTATTTTGTGAACAGAAGAGATAAAAGGGGCGGTGGTGTTGCTCTGTACATAAAGGCAGATCTGATATGTACAATTGTAGAAGAAATGACAACTGTGGATGACGTCATAGAAATTGTAACAGTGGAACATCTAAAAATATTTTAATCAGTTGTGTATACAGAGCACCAGACACTTGTGTTGTGAAATTTACAGATAGAATAATAGAGTTATTCCATCAAATTAAAAACAAAACGCTTTTTATATGTGGAGACTTTAACATTAACATAGAGAGCTCCAGTTGCCAAAGAATAAGTGATTTTGTGAATTCAATGTATAGTTTGGGGTTAATCCACTTGATAACAAAACCAACCAGAATCACATCGCAAAGTGCAACGGTAATCGACAATATATTTACAAATAGAACAGATGAAATTATCAGGAATGGGATCTTGATGACAGATGTTAGTGATCATTTACCAGTCTTTTCAATATTTAAATATAAAAATAGGTACAAGAAAAAAACTGTTATAAACTTTAAAAGAGACAAGTCAGTAAAAGCCTTAGAGGCATTAAAATATGATCTTAAAAATCAAAATTGGGAAGAAGTTTGTCAGTGATGTTAATGTAGCATATAACTCATTTATGAAAATACTGATGAAATCATATAATAAAAACTGTAAATTAATAGCAATTAGTAAGAAAAGAGTAAATAAACCATGGCTGACAAAGGGAATAAAAAATGCTTGTGCAAAGAAAAACTATTTATACAGGTGCTTTTTAAAAATGCAAACAAAGGAAACAGAACACAGATACAAAAAATATAAAAATAAACTATTGACAATAATTAGGAAACAAAAAAAAGATTATTATAGTGAACAATTAAATAAGAGTAAAGATAATATGAGGGCAACATGGGGAATTATAAAAAGTGTGATTGAAAGTGATGGAGCGAAAGCAACTTTTCCAAATTACTTTGTCAAAGAAAATAAAGAGATATATGACAGAAAAGAAGTGGCAAATGGGTTTAATGATTATTTTTCAAATGTAGGATCAAGTCTGGTGGGAAATAAACCAATAGTAGAAGATACATTATATACACTTGTAAATACAGTCAATAGTATTTTCCTGGACAATGTGGAAAAAGATGAAATAAGAAATATTGTAAGAAAAACTGTGTAAGCAAAAGATCAACTGACCATGAAGATTTAGACATGATGACTGTAAAAAGTATAATAGAAACTGTTATTGAACCATTTACTTATATTTGCAATCTGTCTCTGTTTTCCAGATGAAATGAAAATTGCCAAGGTAGTCCCATTATATAAAAATGGAGACAAACATAAATTCTCTAATTACAGGCCAGTATCATTGCTTCCACAGTTTTCTAAAATTATGGAAAAAGTTTTTGTGACAAGGTTGGATAAATTCACTGAGAAACATCATATTTTAAATAATGCTCAGTATGGATTCAGAACAAAACATTCGACAGCTATGGCAATTATGGAATTAATAGAGAAAATATCAACAACAATAGAAAATAAGGATTATTTTGTAAGTATTTTTATTGACTTGAAAAAAGCTTTTGATGTTATTGACCACTCAAGATTGCTTCACAAGTTACAACAATATGGAATAAGAGGTATTGCACATCAGTGGGTAAAAAGCTACTTAGAAAACAGAAAACAGTTTGTTCAGATAAATAATATCAAATCAGAATTGTGTAATATTGCTTATGGAGTACCACAAGGATCAGTACTTGGACCCAAACTGTTTATTTTGTATATCAATGATTTTGTGAATGTATCTAATGTGCTTGGTAGCATTTTATTTGCTGATGATACAACGCTGTTTTACTCTGGATCAGATATACAGGAAGTAGCACAAGTGATAAAAACAGAATTGGAAAAGGTTAAGCATTGGTTTGATATAAACAGACTGTCACTAAATATTAATAAGACAAATTTCATATTGTTTAATGACAGAGCAAAAAAAAATAACGTGTCATTACAAATAGATGGAATGGATATACAAAGGGTAAAAGAAATGAAATTTTTAGGAGTCATAATTGATGAAGATCTTACATGGAAGTCACACATAAATTACATAAAAGGAAAAATAGTGAAAGCCATTGCTGTTTTGCATAAAGTAAAATATTCATTAAATAGTTATGGTTTATTAACATTGTACAATTCATTGATTTTCCCATATTTAACTTATTGTGTAGAAATCTGGGGATCAACATATACAACTTATATACAACCTTTGTTTATTCTGCAGAAAAGAGCTTTAAGGGTGATTAGCAACAGTGGTTTTAGAGATCCATCTAATCCATTGTTCATTAAGTACAGGGTACTTAAATTTCGTGATTTGGTCGATTTGAAAATATTACAAACAATGTACCAAGCTAATAAAAATGCTTTACCAACAAACATTCAAAATATGTTTGAGAAAAGAGTAAGTAGTTATAAACTGAAAGGAATAGAAGTCTTTAGAAAACCAAGATACAGAACCAAAGTAAAAGAACGGAGTATTGCAGTAAATGGTGTAAAATTATGGAACAATCTCAACAAAGAAATTAAAGAATTAAGGTCGCTTAAATTATTTAAAAACCGTATTAAACTAGATGTATTAAGTAAGTATGAAACTATAAAATAAGTTAGTGGGCTGTAAGGAAGTAAAAAAAAAAAAAAATGTAATTTGTATAAAATGTTTTAAGTTTAAAAATGTAACCTGTCAGAGATGTAATCTATTTAATAATGGTCATAATTATGAAATAAGTCAGTGGTATGTGACAAGTTAAAGAAATACAATCTGTTAAATAATGTTGAAAAATGACGCTGGATATTGAAAGATTGTATTGTAAAAAGGGGCAGAAAATATAAGACTTGTTCTTCTCTCTGCTCCTTTTCATTCTGGTAATGGAGATGCTTTATTTCTGCTTTTCTGTTTTTTTTTTTTCTTCTTTTAAATGAATGAAATAAATAAATGAATGAAATATTACGGACTATCTAACTGCTTTTCCATTTTGACTGAGAACAATTTTGGATTCCTATTTAAAGTTTGCGTTGGACTGTTGATCCACACCAAAATGTAAGTCCCTTTTCTGTTGTTTATAAATTAATACATTATCAAACAACAAGTATCTAGTATCTATCGTTGTATAAAACAAATAATGATTGTTTTCACATTCTTTCAATGGAAGGAATATTTAATTCAGTGAAAGCTGGAACATACCAATCAACTCAGCTTCCCCTTGTTGAATGGGACATTCCATCTTTCACCTCATGAAATATTCATACCATTGAACTCATAAACATTTGTTATTTGTATATAATTTTGTTTGTATTCTGATGCACAATAGATTTTCCATGATTTTAAGGGTTAAATAAATCAAACTTCATACCTTCCCATCCACATGGATGACCCGCTTTCCTGTGGTTGTACCGTGTTCAAACTCTATTCTGTGAACTCCATCACTTAGCGCTACCTCCCACACACCTACAAGATCATTGGACATCATCCTGAAGGCTTCACAGCCTGCTGGAGACAAAAACAACACGTTCGCACGCACCTCCACTTCGCCAACACAAATGTAGGTGTGTGTATATATATGTATATATCTATATCTATATAGATATAGATAGATAGAGAGTTCAGACCTCTTGGCAATACTGGTTATACCGTTATTTGTATCCATCTGGTGAAAGTTAACTCGCTCGCTGTTTTCATTTAAAATAAATTTAAATGATGATTTCAGCAACACTTCCAGCCTCAGTGAACCTTTCAAAGTTAAAGCAGAAGCAGACCAGCGCATGAAGCACGTGTAAACTGAAAACCAACTCAGTCTGTTCTGTCACAAAAACAATTAGTCGAGAATGAATGTTTATTAAGAAAAATATGTATGTGACAAACACAGTACAGTACAGAAAGCTATCAAACGGACAAAGGTACTGCAGCCAACTGAAGTTATTTTAAAAAATACAGCGGAAGCACCACTGTACGACTCCAGTATGTGTCGTCTAGCTTGTCGTTAGCTCTAAAAGCTAACTTTGCCGTCTCTACTGTGAGAAAAAACGTAAGAGCTCAGTTCAAGCACGTAAACATTGTTCAGTGACTGTAACTATATGGTGTTGGTGTACGTGCTCTACCTCAGTGATCCGCGAGTCCAATTTACCGTGATTTATTCGCCGCCCTTTGCAAAGCTGGTTAGCGCCCACAAAAAAGAAAAAAAAACATCTGTGCCTCTTACGTTACTATGGCATCGTGACGTCACTTTAGTGACGCCCATTTCAAGAAAAAAAATTGACAAACACTGCTATTTTCTTTACTGCCTTGATCAAAAAGTAATTTATGATTATGAGAGAGAATGATAAATAAAAAAATGGCTTCCCTAACATTTTAATAAAGATGTAATTTTTCCCCTTCACTGGTGGAACAATAGAAAAGGTGAATGTGAGATTCCCCACCAGTTTCCTCAAACACGCAAACATACATGTTAGTGCACATACAGAAAGACTGCGCTGACAGGAGGCAAAAAGTAGCAAAAATTATGATTCCATGATTCTTTCATTTGTTTTAAATGTTTCAACACCAGAGGGCGCAAATCATCTGCACACAGTTCATGACGTCTTCCATTTTATTTGATATATAGAGTCCAGAACAGTGTCCCACATGTGTTTCAACATATATCATGCAAATCTGATTTGGACTCGAGAAAAAAAAATCCCCAAATGGATTTCACAATACTTCAGTCCAGTGTTTTGTTAAATGTCAGAAACTTGAAGTAACAACAAAAAGTTTTGGCATCGCAACATGCCCAGTGTTCAGGAGGCAGACAGTCTAAATGTGCGTGTTAATCACAGCTATTGATAGTTTTCAATCATTTATCCAACATTTTTAGAACTATATGTAACTTACTTAGGTGATGCTTGTGAAGGTGAGTGCCTTCACTAACCAACCAGTAGATGGCAGACATGTCTGTGGCATATTACATAGGCAAAAAAACAAACAAACAATAATAAAAAAAAATGGTTGTTCAATTACATTGGTGCGTCGAGGACAACAAAATTTGTCCTTAAAAGTTTTTACTCCCATTTTGCTGAGTTACAAGATGATAGCATTTATTGTTGTTGCGTTTTTGTTGACACAAAATGGCTAGGATGTAGTGCAGCAGATAACTGAATCATTTAAGCACCAAATTCGCCTTAAACCGACTGGTCACTTAAATTTTCAATAGGCGGCCAGGTGTAGGGATCAACTGAAGAATTATACAGGGGTTAAAATTTAAAAATGCTCCAATCGTATTGAAAACTATACCACATTGTCTGTTCATAAAGATTCCAAAAAGGTATAGTTTGGACTATCTATGACTGAATGTTATGGAGTTATGGGGTAAAAACAGTAAGAATGGTTACAAAGGTCAATTTCAGTTTGTACAGGAGTCAAAAGTTAAAGTTGCTCCAATTTTGGTAAAAAGCGATGCAAATTGTTGGTTGAGTTAATAGGGTTAATAGTTTATACCATGTGTCATGTTTAGTTATCACATTGCAGAGTGACATGTCAAATGTTGTAAAAAGCAATGGACGTCAACATTGTTTGATCTTTACTTTGGAGACCATGTATAGCGGCTGTACGTTTTTCGTTCTGCATTGTTTGAATCCTCCCACTCACTCCACTCAGGATGCGAACTCATAATCTCTGGGAGGTGGACGCTGTGAACAGTCGGCTAAAACCCGGGCTCTGTCCTGAGTATCCTTTGGCTGTCGGGGAAGTGAGGCTTTTTGACTACCAGCGGCCAGCGACTCCTGCTGGCCTCTGTCACAGAAGCATTCAGCAGTCAAAACTATTCCATTTATTACCTCCGCCAAGGAGGTTATGTTTTCGGTAGCGTTTGTTTGTTTGTCTGTCTGTCTGTCAGCAGGATAACTCAAAAGGTTTTGAACGGATTTTGATGAAATTTTGTGGAGTGGTTGGAAATGACAAGAGGAACAAGTGCTTAAATTTTAGTGGAGCTCCGGATCACGATCCGGATCCAGGAATTTTTTAAAGGATTCTTCACCATAGGATAGGGGGAATTTTGACATTCTAGTTTCTAACTCCACAAAAACAAGGCAGAAAGGCTTGAAAAAAATTAGGGTGTAACATAGTCAAATGTTCTATCAAACAACAAAGTTTGGTGATGATCGGATCCAGATTCCGGATCTGGTGATCCAGAATATGCAAAAATATAGGGAAAATAGAAAATGTGTCAGTGTGAGGTGACAAATGAAGCTAGAGATGCACAACTAACACCAAATTGTAGCTGAATCTGTACTGATTCAGTAAGGTGTCATCAGATTTGATGTAGCTTCAAATGTTATGGAGCTAGATCCAGAAGAAAACCGCCATTACCGAAAAATTGTTTTTATACAATAACTTTTGAACTAATAAAGACATAAAAGTGATTCCAAGTTCTAGTGGTATGTTTTCATGGTCAAGGATGTCAAATATAAAGGAAAGAAAAGTGTATGTATCATAGTTTTGGTTGTAACACTGAATTGTTGAATAGATCACTGTGCCAAGGAGGGAATCTCTTTAGGGTCAGTGACCCTATGGCCTTGTTTAGAGAAGTGTTTCATAAATGTTAAAAAATTCATATATTTGCAGTTTACTTGAATAATTAATTGAATTTTGTCTATAAGCACATGCAATATCAATATCAGTGCTCAGATGACAGTAGCTTCTGGGAAAGGTGCAAGTTGCAATAAACTGTGATGCCAAACGCTAAGGATACATGCTATCCAGTCACAGCAGATGAAACTTTTTTTACTACTGAGCAAACATCATTGTTAGACGTTTTTAGGTTCAATGATTCCACGGCATGTAGATGTTATGGCGTCAGTGACCCCATGGCCTTGGTGGAGGTTTGCACTCTCTGAGTGCTTCTAGTTAATCCTATTAGTTCAACCAATGATTTGCACCACTTTTTACCTTTAACTTTTGACCTCTGTACAAACTGAAATTGCCCTTTGGCACCATTCTTGCTGTTTTTACCCAATAACTTCATAACATTCAGTCATACATTCAGTCTGTGACTTATACTCTGGAATATACAATAAATGCAAACTGAAATTGACCTTTGTCACCATTCTTGCTGTTGTTGTACCATAACTCCATAACGTTCAGTCACAGATAGTCCAAACTATACCTTTTTGGATTCTTTATTATCAGACAAATAATGTGGTATTATTTTCAATATTATTGGAGAATTTTTAATTTTTGAACCCTGTGTAATTCTTCTATTGACCCCTACCTGGCTTCCTATTGAAAATTGAAGTAGCTACTCTGTTTTTTCAAAAGAGCAATGTCTACAGAATATTTTTGCCGCATTTGGTGCTTGCATCACCATCTGAAGGATTGTTTCAGTTATCTGCTACACTATAGAGAGACATAGGAGAAACACGGAAGGACAGCAACAACCACAGACTGAAATGATGCAGACAGACAAAGAAGGCAGGAAGAGGCAAAACGTGTCTGACGCAAAACGTCTGCAAGAAGCGGAGATGATCTATACAAAAACACACACGCACGCCCAATCTGCAGCCCTGCGACTGACATCTTGAGGAAGTGTGTCCACCAGACAGTCAGAGCACACAAAAGGACACACCCACAAGACAGTGGAGATCAGAGGCACATGCACTCAAATGCACTCACACTCAAAAAGGGGATTCACAGGACTGAGAGGAAAGAAACACCAAGCTCCCATAAAAACCCCATAAACAGACAACATCCAACAGAATGATCTATTTTTAACACTGCAAAGTAATTACATCATGTGTATATTTATATGTAATTCTAAAGGTTAGACATGAGAACCATTCGTTCATATTCTATACCTACTTACTCCAGTCAAGGGTCAAGGGAGGATGGAACCAATCCCAGCAGTCACAGGGCGTGAAGCGGTGTACACCGTGGACAGGACCACATTGAGATGGACAAATTTACTCCTATGGTCAATTTGGAGTCAGCAATTCACCTAAGTAGGAGGAAGTTGAAACACCTAGAGGGAACCCACACAAACACAGAGAGAACATGCAAACTCCACACAGAAAGGACCAGGGGCCTCATGTACAAAGACGTGCGTGGACTTTCTACTAAAAGTTGGCGTACGCCAAAACCCTGAATCTGGCGTAAGTACAAATATATTCAGATGTATGAATGTATGTGTAGGCATGAATCCACGCATGTTCCATTTGTACATCCCACTGAACATGGAATTGAGCGTGGAACCAAACCCCTCCCTGGCCACACCCTATTTAAATATGCAATTTCATGTAAATAGGCCCTTTGAGCAGGAATTCTCCACGACGTCACATCAGACAACATGAACACAGGAAAGAAATTACACTATAGGTGACTGGAAATTACAGTAAGTGTAGACACGCAGGAATAGTTTTTTATTTGGTACACTGTTAAAGGTATTAATCATGAAACTGGAAAATTGTTTGTGGGAGCAAGGGAGTGTGTGTGTGTGTGTGTGTGTGTGTGTGTGTGTGTGTGTGTGTGTGTGTGTGTGTGTGTGTGTGTGTGTGTGTGTGTGTGTGTGTGTGTGTGTGTGTGTGTGTGTGTGTGTGTGTGTGTGAGGCCGGCATGCAGAACAGCGCGCGCACACTAATGTTAAAAAGGTGAGGCGCGCCTCTGATGACGGAGTGACATCACAATTTACACACGTTTATTGACAAATACTGAACACAGGAAGCCTGTTAAGTAAGAAGTTCTGCAGCTCACCATCAAGCAAAAATAAAAAAGACATTAATAATAATAATAAAAACATATTTGAATGCGCACACGCTCAAATGTGCCCGCTCTGGTTTTCGTTCAGAACAATTACACAAATAAACTATTTAAACACAAGCAACCCCCCCCCCCCCACCGCAGCCTTTTTTTGCGTACCACATATGATTTGAACGCTGACAGATTGAAAATATTTCCTATTCACAGAAACAAATTCATCATGTGATGGTGCCTTTATAGCAAAATGTGTGCAGTTAGTAGCTCCAATTACATTCGGGAAACCGACTCTTGCTGCAAAATGCGCTGTAATGTTGGAATGTACCTGATGACATTTGGATGATTACGGCTCGGTGCAAGGTTGAGTGGCACATGCCTGAATGATCAGCCAGCTCACACTTGAATGCCCATGATGCCAGGAAGCCCAGCGTGGTCAGCACCTGCGTAGGCACAGACAACCCCTGGCTCATTGCCTTATTGTGCTCTGGGCCGACCGCAGTTCTGTGCACAAATTCAGTAACAGTGGCACTGATAATCAAAATCAGTTTATTAGCCAATTATCCTCATTTGGAAGTAAATCCTTACATTCTCAGAATAAACGCTCACGTTGGTTTGCACCATGAACAAGGTCCTCTAACAACGCCATTGTCAGTGCCATTTTACAGATCACTTTGCGCATGCTTTTACAATCCCAATTCCAATTAAGTTGGGACGTTGTATAAAATGTAAATAAAAACAGAATACATTGATTTGGAAATCCTCTTAAACCTATATTCAACTGAATAAACCACAACGACAAGATATTTAATGTTCAAACTGATAAACTTTACTGTTTTTGTGTAAATATTTGCGCATTTTGAAATGGATGCCTGCAACACGTTTCAAAAAAGCTGGGACAGTGAGTTACATCACCTTTCCTTCTAACAACACTCAATAAGTGTTTTGGAACTGAGGACACTAATTGTTGAAGCTTTGTAGGTGGAATTCATTCCCATTCTTGCTTGATGTACGACTTCAGTTGTTCAACAGTCCGGGGTCTCCGTTGTTGTATTTTGCATTTCATAATGCGCCACACATTTTCAATGGGCGACAGGTCTGGACTGCAGGCAGGCCAGTCTAGTACCTGCACTCTTTTACTATGAAGCCACGTTGTTGTAACATGTGCAGACTGTGGCTTGGCATTGTCTTGCTGAAATAAGCAGGGACGTCCCTGAAAAAGACGTTGCTTGGATGGCAGCATGTGTTGCTCCAAAACCTGGATGTACCTTTCAGCATTGATGGTGCCATCACAGATGTGTAAGTTGCCCATGCCATGGGCACTAACACACCCCCATATATGCTGGCTTTTGAACTTTGCGCTGGTAACAATCTCGACGGTCCTTTTCCTCTTTTGTCCAGAGGACACGATGTCCAAGATTTCCAAAAACAATTTGAAATGTGGACTCATCAGACCACAGCACACTTTTCTACTTTGCGTCTGTCCATTTCAAATGAGCTCGGGCCCAGAGAAGGTGGCGGCGTTTCTGGATGTTGTTGATGTATGGCTTTTCCTTTGCATGGTAGAGTTTTAACTTGCACTTGTAGATGTAGCGACGAACTGTGTTAACTGACAATGGTTTTCTGAAGTGTTCCTGAGCCCACGCGGTAAGATCCTTGACGCAATGATGTTGGCTTTTAATGCAGTGCCGCCTGAGGGATCGAAGGTCACAGGCATTCAATGTTGGTTTTCGGCCTTGCCGCTTACGTGTAGAAAGTTTTCCAGATTCTCTGAAGCTTCTGATTATATTATGGGCTCTAGATGATGGAATCCCTAAATTCCTTGCAATTGAACATTGAGAAACATTATTCTTAAACTGTTGGACTGTTTTTTCATGCAGTTGTTCACAAGGTGGTGATCCTCACCCCATCTTTGCTTGTGAACGGCTGAGACTTTTCGGGATGCTCCTTTTATACCCAATCATGAGTGTCCTCAGTTCCCAAACGCTTATTGAGTGTTGTTAGAAGGAAAGGTGATGTAACACAGTGGTAAATATATCACTGTCCCAGCTTTTTTGAAATGTGTTGCAGGCAGCCATTTCAAAACGAGCAAATATTTGCACAAAAACAATAAAGTTTATCATTTTGAACATTAAATATCTTGTCTTTGTGGTGTATTCAATTGAATATAGGTTGAAGAGGATTTGCAAATCATTGTATTCTCTTTTTATTTACATTTTACCCAACGTCCCAACTTCATTGGAATTGGGGTTGTATATTCATCCATATAATTGCAAACACGTGGGTGTGTTAAATGTACATCAGTGTGTCTCTGATGTGCACATCACTCTGATGACTTCATGTTTTCACACTGTTGATGGTTCCCAGCGTCACCTCTATGTGTCGGCGTTGGAACAATAGCTGTAGAAACATGCGTACGCCAGCCTGGATTTTTGCGTGACGCACTGCACATTTCCACGCTCACGTCACTTTTGATACATTTGCACGTGGACGTGGAGATGGGTGTATGCCAGGTTTTTGTGCGTAAGCACACTTTGTACATGAGGCCCCAGGTGGGAAGGGATCCCATGACCTTCTTGGTGTGAGGCATCACTGCTAACCACCATGCTGCCATGTTAGAACCACATTTTTTCTTTATTATTTTTGTAATTATTCTTTGTAATTCTTCAGGCACAGTCATTTTATATGGGCGTAACACTTAAAGAAATTTTACCCCTGCCTGTTGTACTGTACTTTTTTCTCCACCTCTTCTTTCTTCTTCTTCCTCAAATTCTCCAACCCACTATGGGACAGTGGGAGTTTGTTCAAAGTACTGTGGTTTAATTTCTCATCATATTACAAAATGGTTGTTGTGTAACATAAAACAGTAAACCTAATCTAAAAAACCCAGAGGGAGCACTTGTCTGATTAGCCAATACGGCAGGATATCTGTACAATACCTGATAACTAAACATGTCTTGTCTATTTTAATAACCGTTAACACTTCATTTTCAGCAGTTTGTTCAGTTTATTTATTTATTACTAATAGGTTTGTGTGACCATTTATGTAAGTACACTTGAAGCTGCATATAAAAACATATATTTTCTTTAAATAAATTTGCAAGAACACAGTATACTAGGTTTTAAGCCTCTGTGAATATTGGATATTTTTCCTTGTATTTTGATTTTTCAAACCATTTCTTTGGCACTATTGGCCTTTATTCATCCACAAACCTCTCCATGCTGACCAACACAATACACACTAATGCGTGCAGCTCCACATACACAAAAATCCAGTGTGTGCAGAGATACATACAGTAGTGTTCAGAATAATAGTAGTGCTATGTGACTAAAAAGATTAATCCAGGTTTTGAGTATATTTCTTATTGTTACATGGGAAACAAGGTACCAGTAGATTCAGTAGATTGTCACAAATCCAACAAGACCAAGCATTCATGATATGCACACTCTTAAGGCTACGAAATTGGGCTATTAGTAAAAAAAGTAGAAAAGGGGGTGTTCACAATAATAGTAGCATCTGCTGTTGACGCTACAAACTCAAAACTATTATGTTCAAACTGCTTTTTTAGCAATCCTGTGAATTACTAAACTAGTATTTAGTTGTATAACCACAGTTTTTCATGATTTCTTCACATCTGCGAGGCATTAATTTTGTTGGTTTGGAACCAAGATTTTGCTGGTTTACTAGTGTGCTTGGGGTCATTGTCTTGTTGAAACACCCATTTCAAGGGCATGTCCTCTTCAGCATAAGGCAACATGACCTCTTCAAGTATTTTGACATATCCAAACTGATCCATGATACCTGGTATGCGATATATAGGCCCAACACCATAGTAGGAGAAACATGCCCATATCATGATGCTTGCACCACCATGCTTCACTGTCTTCACTGTGAACTGTGGCTTGAATTCAGAGTTTGGGGGTCGTCTCACAAACCGTCTGCAGCCCTTGGACCCAAAAAGAACAATTTTACTCTCATCAGTCCACAAAATATTCCTCCATTTCTCTTTAGGCCAGTTGGCAAATTGTAACCTCTTCTGCACGTCTTTTATTTAACAGAGGGACTTTGCGGGGAATTCTTGCAAATAAATGAGCTTCACACAGGCATCTTCTAACTGTCACAGCACTTACAGGTAACTCCAGACTGTCTTTGATCATCCTGGAGCCGATCAATGGGTGAGCCTTTGCCATTCTGGTTATTCTTCTATCCATTTTGATGGTTTTTCTGTTTTCTTCCACGTGTCTTTTTTTTTTTTTTTTTTTTTTGTCCATTTTAAAGCATTGGAGATCATTGGAGATGAACAGCCTATAATTTTTTGCACCTGCGTATAAGTTTTCCCTTCTCCAATCAACTTTTTAATCAAACTCCGCTGTTCTTCTGAACAATGTCTTGAACATCCCATTTTCCTCAGGCTTTCAAAGAGAAAAGCATGATCAACAGGTGCTGGCTTTATCCTTAAATAGGGGAGACCTGATTCACACCTGTTTGTTCCACAAAACTGACGAACTCACTGACTGAAAGCCACACTACTATTATTGTGAACACCCCCTTTTCTACTTTTTTTTTTTACTAATAGCCCAATTTCATAGCCTTAAGAGTGTGCATATCATGAATGCTTGGTCTTGTTGGATTTGTGAGAATCTACTGGTACTTTGTTTCCCATGTAACAATAAGAAATATACTCAAGACCTGGATTAATCTTTTTAGTCACATAGCACTACTATTATTCTGAACACTACTGTATAAGAAACAACCCACACGTTATTTTTGCAGCTTTATTGAGAAGCCTCTTTAGTTAAAAAAAAAAAATCAGGCTCACACACTGAGCATAGAGCATCCATATTTACACAAATCTTCCGCACAACGAAGTCTTACATGATTGAATAATACACAAATTAACTCTATAAGCTCAGGACAGCTATATTACAGCAAACACAAACAAGTATTTCTGCAACTACGGTCACTTGAACAAAAGCAAAACAGAAAATCAACTTATTTTTCATTTTCACCATTACTGTTGGTAAAACATAAAAACAGGTACATAACGTTGCATATAACCATAAAGATTTTCATCCAGACCATGCTTATTTTTGATTGTTTTCATCATTTTTCTTACCTAATGCCACTATTGCAGCATAAACATTACATTAAATGCATTTTGCTCATAAAATCTTAATACATTTACAATAATAATCTTTATGCATTGTTCATGACATTAAATACTGATATTATACAAATAATGAATGTTTATGAGTGCAACAGTAAGAATATTATATGAGGTGAAGGATGGAATGCGCCATTCAATGAGGCGTTTCCATTGAACAAATGAAAAAAACATTCATTATTTGTTTTATATAACACCTAAAATAAATCCTTGTCATATGATACTTTCTTAATTTATAAACAAGAGAAAGGGCCTTACATTTTGGTGTTCGTGACTGGTCCTTTGACATCAACAGATTCCAAACAGTCCAACACAAATTTTAAACAGGAGTTAAAAATTGTTCACAGTCAACTTGCAAAAACAGTCAGATAGTTCAAAAACAATCCTGACGATGTAGTCGTGTACAGACTGCTGTCTGCTTTTCCCAGTCCAGTGAAAAATCATGACAGAAATGTGTCGAGCTCTTCATCCAACAGCAGTTCCACTTCATCGAGAGATGTCTGAGTGAACACTGCAATGCCTCCAGATGGCTTGTGGTGTACTGGATTTCTTTTTTTGTGTTAAAAGAATGAGCAGCTTCAATAAACTCCTGCCATGTTTGTTTTTAAGCTAAACTCCGTCGCTGCTAGTGTGAGCGTGTGCTGCGGTATATTACCAAAATAGCACACTAAATAGCACTATTGCATGATAAGTGGAACACAACGGCAAATGGCATGAATAATCCATGTCACGTGACATACAAACCACCAATCCAATGGAAAAAAAAAAAAGAAAATTAGCAAGCCAAAGATCATAAGTAAAGCCCCCGTCACACATAGCAAGAATGTGTAGGAACCATGCCCGACACTGCAAATATTGCCATAATCTGATGCAGTCAGGAGGAAAAGAGGCATGGCATGCGCACACATGCCACTGGACAGCTTTGCTGAAAGTTTGCAGGCAGTTGGCAGCTGTCCCCTGTCAGACGGATCCTTTCCAGCAAACTTTAATTTTTTTTCTTTTTTCTCACTTCAGAAGCACAAGGCAACTCTGGACACCACAATGTTGGATTATCACAGAGGATTAATTTTTTTTTTTTTTGGGTGAGAGGATTTTAACTACAGGCTGCGGTTTCGGCCCCACGTCCACGTCCGTGCTGTGAAAAACTCCTGGACCGCCGTTGAAGGTTTGATTCATGTTTATTAATGCTGTCAGCGCCTGGCACAACAGTTCTACATCATATCTCCTACAGCATTAGAAGGTGATCATTTATTACAGCATGAGATCCATTCAGCTCCGAGCCTGACGCTTGCAATGGCGCGTTACTGCGCACCACAGAGAGGCGCAGCTGCCTGTGTTATGATGGAGACAATAGTTCAAATTATTTATGTCGCCCATGGGAAGGAACAGACAAATATCTGTACTGTAAGGTCTATTGTGGATATAGCAGCCTGTTCAGATTTGTAGCAGCGTGCGCACAGTAGCACATGGAGCTTTCAGTTTGATTTCACATTCACTGTACATGATAATAATTATGAATTATTATCATGATGAGGCGTACCATATGTCAACAGTTCCTTTGCTCTCCGGCAGGCATACCATGCCAGATCCCATTTTTCCGCCATCCGAATACGTAAATTGTGGTCAGATGGTTCTCAGATTGCACATGGACTGCCGTTGGGTAGGTGTCCCATCTCGATGGCACCTGGAGGGTTTTGAACATGTGCATCACACTCTGGGTCACCGGCCGATTTTGACCAACTGTGTGGACTTCTGCAGATGGCTGTCAGATCGTTTTGGAACTGAAATCTGACACTTTTCGAATGTGCGCCGATTCATGATTCCGACACCACTCTGCGTGATTCCAGCTATGTGTGACGGTGGTATAAGTTTAGGGGGAGAGCAGGGAAACAGCAGAGACAGAAAGTTTCAAAATAAATTCGTAACATTGTGATATATGTTTCACTAATGAACCTTTTTTTGTTTTTGCAAAACACGATATTGCTTTAAACTGTTCAAGTTAAGGGGCAGCGCTGCAATAAAGAAGGGTAGAGTCAAGAAATTTTAAATGGTGATTAATCAATTATGCAGAAAAAGATTTACTTTCTAGTTCTGACTTCTATTATTTCAATGAAATGAAAATGACCTACAGTGCTAATTATGTCATGTCTACAAAGAATTAGTATTGTTAAAAGTACGTTGCCCACAAGGGCAAGAGACACAACTCTAAGGTGACTTTTGGCTGTCAGCCCATCATATTTATGGCAAAAATTAACTTCTCAAATGAATAACAGTTGAGACCTTGCCGTACATTTGAGCAGCTTTTGTCTCCATCTAGTGGGCAATGTGAGCATTTCAGGGCTTCTGCTATATTTCCTACTTGAAACCCAAAATTCAGTAAAAATGCATTCATAAATGTTAGAAATGCATGCTTTTTTTGGCATGCAGAGCTTTGACCTCCCAGTATTAATGTATACATTTTATATGTTGAGAGTTTTACGGTTCTTAAATTTTAGGATGTGCAAGGTTTTGCCACATGGATGGACAGAAGGACAGCAGTTTCTCTTGACAAGCGCAACTTACAGTTGTTAATAATCCATCCATTTTCTATACCCACTTACTCCAATTAAGGATCACTGGGGGGTTGGAGCCTATCCCAGCAGTACAGTTAATAATATCACATAAAATTATATTCAGAAGAACTTTCTGTGCACATAAAATTACAAAATCCAAAATGATTAATGGAATATTTTTGTTGTCTCATTTCAACTTCACTGTGGTTATGTACAGAGAAAAAAAAAAGTTATCATGGTCCAAATACTTATGGACCTGACTGTAAATAAAGGTGGAATGAGTCTATATTCTACTTTTTTTCTTTTGTTTGTATTTTCTTCCACTTCTGAAGTATGTACATGCCACATTGTCAAATATGATGTCAAACCAGTTGCTAAATCACTTGATAATCTTCTGAATAAAAGACTATTTATAATGTGATGGAGGTGTTTCTGGATCTGATGCTGATGGAGCTGCTGTGAGAGCCCTTATGGTAAGCCATCTGCAGGCGCTTGGTGATGATGCCATGTTTGTAAAGAGCCAGCAGCAGCTCGTTGCGGAACTTCTCCCCGATGAAGGCGTACAGCACTGGATTGACTGCACAGTGCATAAAGGCCAGTACTCTGGTCAGCTGTAGGACCACAGCCACTCTGTTGCGAGCATTACATGAGCTAATCCCAAGTGATTTACCTCGCATCAGCGTGTCAATCAATACCGTAACGTTGTGAGGCAGCCAGCACAGAATAAAAACTATCACCACTGCCAGAATGACACGCATGGCCTTACGCTTTTGATGATTCCGCATGTATAACACTGTCAACAAAGTTCGGCCATAGCAGAAAGCCATTATGGCCAGCGGCAGAAAAAATCCCAGCGTGTGGCGCAGAACTCGAACACTAACACGCCAGCGGTCACTGCTTTCAGCGGTTATGTTTTCGTAGCAAATGATCTGGTCACCGAGGTCGTCAGGTTGCATAGTCTCTCTCTGAACTGCCACAGGTAAGCACAGCACCACGGCTACCAGCCACACCATGCCGCACACCACTTTTACCAACTTCTGATGAGACAACAGCACACGGGTAGCTTTCACAATGGCAACGTAACGATCCACGCTGATGCAGGCCAGGAGGAAAACGCCGCTGTACACCGATGCCTCCTGAAGACCCGACAAAACTTTGCACAGAACGTTGCCGAAGATCCAACCTGAATGGACATAGACGGCCCAGAAAGGCAGCGTGAGACTGAAGAAGAGGTCTGCCAGTGCCAGGTGCATCAAGTAGGTGTCTGCACTGGCTCGACATTTGTCCATACAGCACACCACGTAAATGACAACGGCGTTGCCTATGAAGCTGAAGATGAACACGATGAAGAAGGTTACCGTCAGGCCCAAGCTCTTAAATTCAGGTGCTGTTTCACTGCAAGGAGCAAATGATTCTCCGGCAGAATCTCCATCCAGTGTAACGTTGAAAATCGATCGGAAGAAATCCTCGTCAAAGTCGTGTCCATGTGTCCCCTCCACCTGTGTACAAAAACAAAGTTACTACAAGCTAAAATCATCACAGAATGTAACAGAAGCATAATTGATGGAATTGATTTGTTCAGCATTGCCACTGTGGAATTATACGAAATACTTTTCGCTCCAGCTAGCAAAATACTGTTAAAGTAGTAGTGCAGCAGATAAGACAATATTTAGAGCGGAATCCTGCAAATAGTGATACCATTTTTATTGGGTTTTAAAAAGAAATAGTTTGGACCATCTGTCATGCTTAGTTATCATGTTACAGGGTAACATATGTCACATGTCACAGAATCCAATGGACGTCGACATTGTTTGACCTTTACTTTGGAGACCAAACATTCAACACAGTCAAAACTATTCCATTTATTAATCGCATTAGCTCAACCAATAATTTGCATCACCTTTTACCAAAATTGGAGCAACTTTAACTTTTGACCCCTGTACAAACTGAAATTGACCTTTTTCACCATTCTTTGTGTTTTTACCCCATAACTCCATAACATTCAATCACAGATATGCCAAACTATACCTTTTGGAATCTTTATGAACAGACAAATAATGTGGTATAGTTTTTAATATGATTGGACCATTTTAAAATTTTGACCCCTGTGTAATTCTTCAATTGACCCCTACCTGGCTGCCTATTGAAAATTCAGATGGCTATTCAGTTATTTCAAAAGAGTAATGTCTGAGGTTCACTTGTGCTGAATGCGATGCTTGTATCACCATTTGAAGGATTGTTTCAGTTATCTGCTGCACTATAGCCATCTTGAAGATTTTGTTTTAATGTAACCAATACTAAAGGTAGGTTTTTGGACTTTTATTATGTTGAATTTGTGTCAGATTATTCCAACAGACAACACTGTGCAAACGTTTTGCTGTATACAGTAAATGTGGGTTTTAAAGTTAAAAAAAGAAAAGAATTTCCAGATGCTAAAATAAAAGAGGTTACACGTTTGTTTTATTTAATTCAGTGAAAGTTTCAAATAACCTGATTATTTTGCAGATTTTCATATTTTAGTGTCAAATTATTCCAATATACAAAGCTGCCCAAAGTTTTTAAGCACCCTGATGTTTGCATATTAATGTGGTTTTTGATATTGAGGAAAAATGAAATGAGTCAAAGTGGATGACGCATTATTGTATATGTTGCATAACATCTACAACCACTTGGAAACAACAGCTAGTTCTATTACGATTAGGTTTTTTTTTCTCTCTTTAGTGCTTTTAATACTATACCAGCCACACGTTTGTGCTAAAAAACAAATTAACTTTAAATTGCACAACTACAGCTTTTATCTCTTCATAGGAATGTCAGACTTGATAACAAACTGTCTAACATCATTTTTGCTAACAACAGACCTCCACAAGGCACAGTTTTATCACCTTTTTTGCCCCCCCCCCTCCCCCCATCACCCCGATGAAGTGACACAGTAATGCTGTCCATCTATGCGTCCAGGTGAAATGCTGTACTCCCTATAACTTTTCGTAGATTTGAGACAAGTTTACCGAAGTTATAGCAGGGAAGCGTCCCTTGAAGATCGAGGTCAAGCTAGATGATGAGTGACCTTGACCAAATATTGAAGGTCACAGAGCCAAAACAAGTGTTTGTGTGTGATGAATACTGTACTCTCAATAACTTTGCAAGGATTTCAGATAGGTTCATCAAATTTGCAGGGAACATGCATCCCTTGAAGGTCGAGGGCAAGTTTGATGATGAGGAACCTCGCCCAAATATTGATGGTCACAGAGCCAAAAGTAGTGTCTGTGTGCCCTTCAGGCCAATATTGTGTTTTTATTCAAACTTTAGACAACTGTCTACAGGCACACTCAGACATCCTGTTTATTCTGTTAAATTGAGGTTTACATGAGAAAATAATTATGTTGACTTTTTCTGACCTGTTTAAACAAGTGGTTATTATTTATTTATTATAAACAAGTGTAAAACAGGCATAAGTGATCAGTTTTAGAAAAACTATTAAATTGAATCTTATAGAAACATATAAAAAGACTGAGATCTGCTTTCTAGTTGAAGTAATTATTGAGATCAGCATAATAGGCAGGTTTAGTTATTGTTTACTATTTTAAAGGTAATGTTTCCATTAGAAACTTGGAAATAATTTGAGACCAAAATGAATACTTTACAACCAGTGTTTCCTGAGATGTGGTACTCATGAAATTATGCAAAAATACAGGACAGGTGGAATATAGCACACAATGCATAACTGCTTTGTGTAGTACACAGCTCGTGCAACATCATCGGTACAATATAGTGGCATAAATACACATTTATAGTGAATGATGACAACACTGAATTATTGGACAGTTGCAGATTTATTTTTAATTATTTGCTCATGTGTATAACACAATTTCACAATGGCAAATTATTATTATTATTTTCTTTTTTACCTGATCTTCTTCATGTTGTTGGTGAGTAAGAATAAAACAACTCCAAAAGCATATCAGGAAAAATTTCAGCTCCATCCCTCTTCACCTGATCTTTTGGAACGTTAACACACTTTTGCAGAAGGAGGTTGGCAGTTAAAGTCCTTGTCTGAAGTCTGTGTAACGCAGTCATGCTGCATCTGTGACCAACGTAAGGGAAGTTGATAAAACCAACAGATATCAGTTGCTCGTTGCATACATTTGGAGATATGTTCTGACAAAATGATGTGTCATCTTGTAACTGAGTGTCATTTCAGTTCTGTGTACGTATTGCAGCACCAGTCTGTGCAGGATATATATATATATATATATATATATATATATATATATATATATATATATATATATATATAAAGAGCAATATTATACTGTAACTCTGTAAAAATTTCAGACATGGTAAATAAATGAAATAATAAAGGATCATTATAAAGGGTCATCATGACTGACAGAGGCCATGAAAATAACAGAACTTCAACCATTTTTAAAAAATATTGGATTATAATCTGTCATTATTGATAGAATACATTTGTTGTTGAATTCATATTTATATTTACAACAGCAGTGTACCTGAGCATCATTGTCTGGGTGCTACATTGTGTAGACATTTATGATACACCAAGGTCCAACCTCTAGCCACCAAAAATGAAGCTGACACTGAAAATAGAAAAAGTTGCATCTACATAGATATAGATACATACAGACATACTGTGGAGTTATTACTGTATGGAACCAAGAAACCACAGATTACCAGAAACTCTTATCAACATAATATGACGTGAAATGGATTATCTGTGTCACGTGTGTTCTTCTGCCGGTAAAGAGTGTCATATTGTTCCTGTGTAAATCAAGCTGTTGTGGGAATGTTCTCAACCATTAAATCCATTTCTAATGGGACTAAAAAGAGACTTCACTTGTCAACATGTGAAGTTCTTGCAGAGATGATTTGCCATCTCCATCGAGGAGCTCACATTTTCACTCGTGCTGTTTGTTTCATTTGTTTGTGTGACTGCTCAAATTGTTTCAGCTGATCATCATGAATCTTGCTGTAATAATCCAGCTTTTAAAGAGTAAGAGCCAAGCAGCAAGCTTCGATGGTGTCAGATGAAGCCTGCCAGAAAAAGCAAAAGTTGCAGTTCCTTGACTAGCTGCTTGAGTCTGGCTTCAAAAATCAGCAGGTTTTCCACTGACGTCCATGTTAAAATGTTGCAACTTTAGCTGAAATAAACATGTTAACAGCCTGGAACAAAAACTGTTTGTTCTTTATAGATAGTTTCCCCCTCTATGACAACTGTATTGGGGTCAATTGTTTCTTGTTTCTTAAACATTTTCAGTTGATAACTTGATAACCCTGCATCTATTTTCAAAATATGACATCATCAGTGGATTTGCTCAGTGGTCTGTGTATGACAGTTGACTATTGCCATAACAAAAAATAAATAAATTCTGGTGATTACCCATGTGGGACTCCAGGGGCCTCGTGTGCTAAGACTTGCGTGGATTTACTCCTGAAACATGGCTGCCACACTGAAAAAATCAGAAACTGCACAAAAAAGTCAGATATATCAAAGAGTGTAAACGCATGGATCCAAGCACGCTGCTTTTGTACATCCCAATCAATGTGGAATTGAGCGCACATGCAGAAGTACCAAATTCCTCCATGTCCACATCCTTATTTAATATGCAAAATTTTTTAAATAGGAATCCCTTGGGACTCCGCTTTCTGTCTGATCATTCACCATGAACAGAGGAAAGAAAAGGAATTTTATCAAGTGTGAGCTAGCGATACTCACAAATGAAGTTGAGACATGCATGAATATTTTATTTGGTACCCTGTCAACTGTAATAACCATGAAATGGAAAAGAAGTGAGTTGGAGCGTGTGTGCGAGGCTGTAAATGATGTGGGCTCAGAGCAGCGTACACACACTGAAGTAAAAAAAAAAAAACAGGTCAGACATAAAGGTGGAAGTTTAGCGGAGGATTTCTGCCCACCACCGAAGCGTGACCACAACAGGTGGGGGATATGTGGAGGACCTTACACCCAGGCTTGGGGAGTAACGGAATACAGTGGTCCCTCACTATAACACGGTTCACCTTTCGCAGCCTCGCAGTTTCGCGGATTTTTTTAGTCCAGTTTTGCATGCTTTTTTTTTTTTTACAGCGCATTGTGTTCTGCTTCCTCATCAAGCAGGCTGGTCACGGCACCGCGAAGGGAGAGTACGCGCAATGTGTTCTGTGTGTCTGTTTATAAGAATCGCCTCACCCCGAAGAAAAAGAGCGCCAACAACTACCCATAAATGTGTTCTTCACTCGGAAAAAGACACCTGCACCGAGGTGTGACTCAGTGGAAAAAGAGCGGTGCCAGGATGAAGAGGCGCAATAATAGGAACTGTGAAATACTGGTTAATAATTTCTTATGTGTCCAACCTCGTAGGCTGATCGTTAAAAATAAATTTGTTAGTTCTAAAAGCCATCATAATTATTTGTAGGAAAACGTTCTATTTTTATTTCTCAAAAAAATGTTTGGGCCTGAAAACAGGTTGGTCTTATTTTTCTACTAAGGTTTGAACTTTGAGAGTGTTTACACACGAGAGAAAAGTGAGAAAATGTTAATGCCTGTTTGAGAAAAGTGTATAAAGTCAGGGGCGTAGGTTTGCATATGGACCATAGGGACAAGTCACAACCAATATTTTGGGATGGCAAAATAGTCCCTACCAATATTTAGCATTTTGTTTATATAACAAAATCATTCACTATTTTTTTGCGAACTCGATACTATAATTTTAGGTCGTCACGTTTTGTGTTTTCGACGTGCCAGAGTGACAGGGTTACCATGTTGCAATTTCATTGGCTCACGTTCTTCTCACATGGACGTAAACAAAGCGCATCTCGTGGCAGGCAGTGCTTCATTTGTAAAGTGGGAGGTCCCGGAGCGCAGAGGATGGGTTGGCTCCGGTGCAGTGTTGCCAGATGTACGATATTATCGTATTTTGTACGATAGTTTGCCATCTGTACGATGTACGATCTATATGGGGAAAAAACCCAATATGTACGATAAATTTCGTTGGTTTGCCCAAACACGCATCTCTCTCTGACACCCAAGAATCATTTTGCAGGCGGTGCACTCAGGCGGCATCAAAAGACACAACACACACAGGGCTGCTGCTGGCTTTGGGCTGCCGGACAGTTATTTGAAAGCCCGCCCCCTCCCTATACAAAGTAATGAGTTCCCATCCAATCTCTGCAGGACAGGACAGGAAGATTCCCCAACCAACATCTTTTTTTTTTTTTCGAAACTGTATTTCAACAAATGCAATAACAAACGAACAAACACAAGAGCAAAGAGATATACAAGAAAAAAAAAAAAAAAAGTTCAAGTTCCTTATGGAGGTGTCAACATTTTTTCTGTGTTCAACAAAATCTGCACAAGTGTCCATGGCATCGGATGACGACAGCGACCTCGAGGTTGAATTCGACTCTTTCTAGTCTGGTACTTAACACATGTTTGTGTTACTTCACAGTCTGGTAGTGCATTTGCTTGTGCATTTGCGTTCTTTTGTGCCATAGTTTCCCCATTAATATAATTACTGTTTAAAAATGTGACATAAAATTCTTTGTAAATTTAAAAAAAAAAAAACGCTAAAATAGCTACGTTGTATGCGTTTTGTTTGTGTACGATAATTTCTCCCAAAATACAATAATTTTGAGGTTTTGGTACGATAGTTTCATATTCATATCTGGCAACACTGCTTCCGGTGCAGAAAAACAAGAAGGGCGGGGGGGAGGGGTTTCGAACAATGCTGTGCGCCACACTTAAAATAAACTGCACACCCACACAAACACGCACACACCCTTCACAAATGAAACTAACATCCTGCCTTTTCCTCAAAAAATACTACATTTATGTTGCTGTCTATGTACTTTTCTGTCACTTTGCGCTCTTTTTCATACTTTTCCCTCGTTTCAAAAGTCACCGAACGCACTTTACTGTAATATATGCAACATATAGCACACTGTTGGAAAGCACGGGTTTCTTGGCTTGTTGTCAGTGTTAAATTTTTCAGAGTGAGAGGGGCTTACATGAGAATTTACGGTAATGAGAATCAGCGGCGCCCTAGTGTGAAACTTCCGTGTTTTTCCTCTGTGTTATGACATCACAGGCTTACGTTTACCGTAATACACCATATTATCATTGGAAATCCCTTTTTTTTTTTTTGGCAAATTAGGTTGCCAGATACCTACAACTGCATTATTGATGAAGAGAATAGATTATACATCTTTGTTTGCAAAAACTTTTTTTTTTTTTTTTGTTAGCTCCACAAGTATTTTTTTTTTGTTGTCTTGTTCTCTCAGGTGTAGGCCTATAGAATAGATTGGTGATTTTGGGTGCAATTTTGTTATTTAAGCTATTTGTTTGTTTGCCTACACACTTAATATTGTAAATAAAGTGTTAAATTATTCAGCATTATGTCGTCATATGTTATGTATTATGCTGTACTTGTGCGTCTAATGGTATGAGTGGGTTAGGGGGTGATGGTGGTGAGCAGGGGGGCCGGGGGGGGGGTGTGTGGTATTGTCCCTACCAAAGCTGAGACCAAACCTACGCCCTTGTATAAAGTGTGTAGTGAGGGCAGTGCTTAATTTGTAAAGTGGGAGGTCCCGGAGCGTAGTGAGGGCAGTGCTTAATTTGTAAAGTGGGAGGTCCCGGAGCGTAGTGAGGGCAGTGCTTAATTTGTAAAGTGGAGGGTCCGGAGCGTAGTGAGGGCAGTGCTTAATTTGTAAAGTGGGAGGTCCCGGAGCGTAGTGAGGGCAGTGCTTAATTCGTAAAGTCGGAGGTCCCAGATCGCAGAGGATGGGTGGCTCCGGTGCAAAAAAAAAAGAAGGACGGGCATGTATTGTAGGCCTAATAACTCTAGTCACACCAAATCCGGATAGAGTACAAATTCCTGTTTAATGATGTACAGTGGTCCCTTGTTTATCGCGCGAGTTACGTTCTAAAAATAACCCACGATAAACGAAATCCATCACAGTTTCTCACTTTCTCTCTTGTGTAAACACTCTTTTTTGTGGTGTGCGAGAAGATTATAAACAGACACACGCAGAACACAATGCGCGGCTCTCCCTTCGCTCACTGCCTCCGTGGGTACGGATGCGGGACCCGCAAAGAATCCAATCCATCTCTCGGTGGCCACGGAGCTCTGCGGCTACGGCCAACATCCGGATCAAAACAGCGAGCGTAGCCTCTGGACCTGTTGCCAGATTTGGCGCAATTCCGCACAGCAGACAGGAGTGCGGTATGAGTGGCAGTGAGAGCAATCGCGGTGATTTTTTTTTTTTTTAATATTTTGTTAGTCAAGAGAGGTTGCTGATCACAGGATCCAGTATAAAAAGCTGGCGGAGCCAACATCAGAGGTTCCGGAGCGCGCTCCGGCTTGCTCCCCCTCAAATTAAGCCCTGAGTGAGGGGTTTTACAACCTTAAAACGTCTATAATAATTGTAAAAAATAACGCTGACTACTTCGCGGATTTCGCTTATTGCGGGCTATTTTTAGAACGTAACTCCCGCGACAAACGAGGGACCACTGTACATGTAACGGCGTACAAAACAGGTAACTGTATTCCGCTACAGTTACAGAAAAAAAAAGACGTATTCAGATTACAGGTATATTTAGTAAAAATTGGGATTAGTTCACAGGATTACAATTTTAAGGCATTTTATGATATTATCTGTATATATTTTTTTTCTTTGGACAGCGACATGACGCCTCCTAACCGAGCAAAATATTGATGAAGCACCCGGATGTTAATACATTTTCAATGGAGATTCGCGACTGAACACACACAGAAAAATGCTCTCAAAATATGTGTTAAAATGCCATTTTGACCTGGATATCGAGCCTGTAAAATTAAATGACATTAAATTATGTCAGGAAAGTATTAAACTTACTCTGACACACACACATTCCCAAATATTAGTGTTGAAAGTTACACGGATCTGCGCTGTTCAAGCTGCTGAGCTGAGGCTCCTGCTGCTGCTGCTGTGTCAACGCAGCTCCTAAAACCATTACATTTATATATATATTATATTTTTACACAATTATCCCTTATTGACCGAGTTTCATTCATGATGTCAGTGGTGTGTGTACACATCTCTATGTGTGGGTGTGACTGTGAGCGGCACAGTGCGGGGTCATTATCTCATTATTTTAAGGTGGAAAATAAAAAAAAAAAAAAAAAAAAAAAAAAAACCCAGTCTTGTCGAACAATTTTAATCACTAACGGCAATTATTTTTCTTGAGTTTTCATTATCCTTCATTTGTTGGGCATTTTTTGCTGAAAATTTAGCAGGTGAACACTGGGTGTGTTTAAAACAATATTGTGGTGTTCTTAATTCATAATGTGAAGTAAAACAGAGCATGCCATGTAAAAGAAACAGTTTTATTTTTGCTTAATAAACTGTACGATGAGGTCAAGACTATTTCTATTTAGTTTCTTTTATCTGTATTAGCATATTTGATATTGGAGTAATCCAGAAGTAATTTAAAGTAATCAAATTACATTACTTTAATATTATGGTACTTGGATTACATTACTGACTACATTTTTCAACAGGTAACTTGTAACTGTATCGGAATACATTTTTAAAGTAACCCTCCCAACTCTGCTTACACCCTTCGATAAAAGAGTGGCCGCAATAGCGGGTGACACAGCTCTCACCAGAGTGGTGGGAGCCCATGAAGGTGACACAGATCATCCCCAAGGTAAATATGCTATAATCATAAATGTTGTCAGTATACCGGTCATATCATAGGCTGCTCACAATACACACAGCACATGCGTAAACATGCCAGGATATTAAACACTTTGACTCATGTTTAATTACATACATTTTTTATTTTGGAATAGACAATGAGCCAGGAGAGGGCACAGATTCCTCCACCAGCCCCGCTGGCTCCACTGTGGTGGAGCCGCTCCTCTTTCCATGACAAAAACTCCTGTAACAGCGGAATGTGCCGTTCATTTCTAAACTGGACACTGTCTTGATCCAGTATGTCGTCTGACTAGCACAGGAATTGTGAAAAGACGTGGACATCAGCACTTTTTCAGCACATTAAGACAGACGTGCGGAGGAGTTCCGCGCGTCGCGGTGGAGCCGCATGGCGCAAAGCAACGCCATGATGAAGTCTTCCAGGACATGTTGGGGCATGTCCAGCTCATGCACAATCACAATCGGATAATCACACTACTGAAAAGCAACCGGAATCCATCTGAAATCCACCTTTAAGCTGTCCTGTGAGACCAACATGGAGGTGGTTTTGTCCCGCGTAAAGAATGGCTCCGTGGTGCGTCCCTCCGCTTTTCTTTCCATGAAAAAAACTCCTGTAACGGTGGAATGTGCCGAAAAAGTGCTGATGTCCACGCCTTCTGCCTTTTTGTGAAAGTCGGACGAAGTCCCAGATCAACAAAGCCTTCACGTTGGAAATGATCTGGTTGTTTCAGCGGGGTCTGAGCATGTCGATCTGGGAGCGCCGCGCTCTCAGCAGTTGTGGGCCGTCCTTAAAGCGGCAGTAACACTCCTTAATCTGTATAATCCCCATAAAATCGTCCCTGAAAGCCATATTAATTTTCCAAACGGTATCCACCTGGAGGTCTCTCACAGTTTCTGGAAAAAAATTGATGCAGCAAAGCTCCAAATCGTTCAGACATTTATTCGCAATAAAAAAACGACGAGAGGGTGGACCAGTGCTCACACAAAGCCTGCTCACAGGCGAATGACGCAACCGACAGGCGTGAAAAAACTCATGCATGCGCACGAAGGTTCAAGCTTGTCTGATGCAATCACACGTGATTCAAATCCATATGTTTTTTGAAAAAAATAAAAAGGTCAGATACTTTTCTAACAGACCTCATATATACACACATACACACACACACCAGTGGTGGGCACAGTTCCGATAATCCGATAACAGAAAATTATTGAAGATAATGTTTTCATTTTTAGATTATCTTTTTAGATAACTTTAAAAAACATTATCGGACTAATTATCTTCTGATAAATTTTTATCTGATAACTTTTAGACTGATAACGTAGTAAACAAAGCTGAACAGCAGCAAACATTTTTAAAATTTAAAATCAGTTGAGCACCTACCTGTTAAAAGTTTCCTAACAAATGTATAGTTCCACCCTCTGCAAACAGAAGAAAGCGGGTTTTAGGAGAAACTGCTCTATCCGCTGCAAGTAAAGGAGAACTGCTCACAAAAAAAAAAAAAAAAAAAAATCATTTCCTTTAACACCATACTGATACGCTGGCAATATCACCCAAGTCATCCAGAGGCATACATTTTTAACTTCAATCAATCAATTTTTGTTGTGTGTTGGGGGGGGGGTTTGGCTGGACATTTTGGTGTTCTTTTCTTTTCTTTGCTCTCCAGGTGGTATGCAAACTGGTTTTTGTCTGTGGAGAAGGTGCTGGCAGAGGAGTCCTTCACCCTCATCAGCGTGATGTGCAGCACCTGTGGATGATGCTCACGTGCAACCTTAAAGACTTTCAGCTGAAGCAGATAATGAGATGGCGTTCTGCATTTAAGCCATGTGTGATTCAAGCAGAATTGCTGGGAACTCGACCTTGTGATGTTCGTTTGTGAGACGCTGAGGACCGCGCCTGGGTTTGACACATCGTGCCTGTGAAGGAGGACGGGTGAGGGACACATGCTGTCAGCACACATCAAAGGTGATTGATTGTCTGAATAAATGTTAATAGTAATTTGGTATTTTGTTACGCAGTATATTTGAACATTGATGAGAATTGTGCAGCTCGCTTCTCACTGCCGTGGCGTGCGGACTGATGATCCTCCACCTGTTGTGAGAAGCTGCTCATTTACATAAAGCTTAAATTCAGACCTGAATGTGTTGCTGATAGTGTGTGCCTTTGAAGGATATTAGTTGGAGCTGCTGACTTACCTCACCTTTTCTATCCTTCACAGAATCGGTTTGTCGTGTCCACCTGGGGGGTGTTTGGCGGTGAACGTGAGTCCAGAAGCGCCGGGCTTCGATCCCTTTGGGCGCTGGAGAGCGCGCCGTCCTTCACTCCGCCAGATAAACGCACTTTTTCTTGTACACTGAGTATTGCACAAGAAGGAGAAAATAAAATTGTTTTGTTTTTTCTGGAACCGCTTTCTGGTTATTTAGCGCTGGGTTCAGTCAGATGCAGGTCCGCTCCTCAACCCGCATCGGCACATAACAGTAGTTCCCGGCCCTTCTAAAATGGACCCAGTGGCAGAAGCGGTTCCATTTGCCGAAAGAGTTCAAGAACACTTGGAGAAAATATGGGAGCAATTACAGCATCTCGCAAACCAAATTAAACAAACAGATGCCCGCGGAGCTTGCAGCACAAGGGGCGTTTTTTTTTGGTTTGGTTAGGGCCCGGTTCCACTCCAGCCTCGGTGGGCCTTTGACCGTTCGTCATTGGTGTTGCCGGGGTGTGGTGCAGCGGGAACGTACCTCAGTCGGAGGGGTGGGCCGATCTGTTGCCGTTCGCCATTTCGGTAGTTCCACCCCTCCCGATAGGCTGGGGGTATGGTCGGGTTGGGACACCGGACGTATTTCCGGTTTTCCGCTGCGCTTCGGGGTTGGGGCCGGGTTAGTTTTTCCTGTTCCCTTCCCTGGCTTAATAATTTTGTGCCGTTCACCAAAATTGAGCCGACAAAGGGCTCTGGGAGTGATCTGGGGTCTTTCGGGGTGCTGGGGGAGGTAACAGGGTTTGTCGGTTGTTTTATTTGCCCCCGGGGTAGTTTAATGAAGTCCACCGGGGGTTGGATTTTTGTGTTTCTTATGTTTCCTTCCAGGTTCCACCTCCAGGGTTGATGGGACGGTCCTCTGGGGGGGAATTGGCTTGTGGGGCCGACTAGCCAAGTGTGGCCGGGTCTGGGGTTCCTGGGTTGTGGGGAGGGTGCCTCCTGGGGTTTGATGGTACGGTCCTCTGGGGGGAGCGGTTGCTCCATGTGTACCTGGGGACCTCTGTGGGATTCCGGCTTTGGCTGTTTCTCCTGGAACTGGCGGTAAAGGTCTTCTGGGGGGTGTTGGGCTCTGCAAGTCGTTCTGGGGGGGTTGTTTGTTATTTTTGTTTGTGAATTTATGTTTGTATTGTGTTGTTGGGGCTGTGTTGGGTTTTTGCATTTGGGAGTTTTTCTTTTCTTCCCGGGGTTGGATGGGATGGTCCCCTGGGGAGGTTTTGGGTGGGTTTTGTGTTTTTCTTGTATGTTAGGTTGTACTTGGGACTCTTTTGGGGTTTTTGTTGATGCCAGCCGGCCTTCCAGCTGCGGTGCCCTGTCCTGCTGTCTGCGGTGGACCTTGGGAGTGTTACGCCGTCTGCTTCCTGACGAGGCCCCGGAGGGAGGTGCTGTTCTCGAACCTGGTCTGTTCGGTCACCGAGAGGCTTCCTGTTGAAGGGGAGGTACTGTTGTGTGTTGGGGGGGTTTGGCTGGACATTTTGGTGTTCTTTTCTTTTCTTTCTCCAGGTGGTATGCAAACTGGTTTTTGTCTGTGGAGAAGGTGCTGGCAGAGGAGTCCTTCACCCTCATCAGCGTGATGTGCAGCACCTGTGGATGATGCTCACGTGCAACCTTAAAGACTTTCAGCTGAAGCAGATAATGAGATGGCGTTCTGCATTTAAGCCATGTGTGATTCAAGCAGAATTGCCGGGAACTCGACCTTGTGATGTTCGTTTGTGAAACGCTGAGGACCGCGCCTGGGTTTGACACATCGTGCCTGTGAAGGAGGACGGGTGAGGGACACATGCTGTCAGCACACATCAGAGGTGATTGATTGTCTCAATAAATGTTAATAGTAATTTGGTATTTTGTTACGCAGTATATTTGAACATTGATGAGAATTGTGCAGCTCGCTTCTCACTGCCGTGGCGTGCGGACTGATGATCCTCCACCTGTTGTGAGAGCTGCTCATTTACATAAAGCTTAAATTCAGACCTGAATGTGTTGCTGATAGTGTGTGCCTTTGAAGGATATTAGTTGGAGCTGCTGACTTACCTCACCTTTTCTATCCTTCACAGAATCGGTTTGTCGTGTCCACCTGGGGGGTGTTTGGCGGTGAACGTGAGTCCAGAAGCGCCGGGCTTCGATCCCTTTGGGCGCTGGAGAGCGCGCCGTCCTTCACTCCGCCAGATAAACGCACTTTTTCTTGTACACTGAGTATTGCACAAGAAGGGGAAAATAAAATTGTTTTGTTTTTTCTGGAACCGCTTTCTGGTTATTTAGCGCTGGGTTCAGTCAGACGCAGGTCCGCTCCTCAACCCGCGTCGGCACATAACAAATTTTATTTATTTAGCGCCAAATCACAACAAACAGTTGCCCCAAGGCGCTTTATATTGTAAGGCAAGGCCATACAATAATTACGTAAAAACCCCAATGGTCAAAACGACCCCCTGTGAGCAAGCACTTGGCAACAGTGGGAAGGAAAAACTCCCTTTTAACAGGAAGAAACCTCCAGCAGAACCAGGCTCAGGGAGGGGCAGTCTTCTGCTGGAACTGGTTGGGGCTGAGGGAGAGAACCAGGAAAAAGACATGCTGTGGAGGGGAGCAGAGATCAATCACTAATGATTAAATGCAGAGTGGTGCATACAGAGCAAAAAGAGAAAGAAACACTCAGTGCATCATGGGAACCCCCCAGCAGTCTAAGTCTATAGCAGCATAACTAAGGGATGGTTCAGGGTCACCTGATCCAGCCCTAACTATAAGCTTTAGCAAAAGGAAAGTTTTAAGCCTAATCTTAAAAGTAGAGAGGGTGTCTGTCTCCCTGATCCGAACTGGGAGCTGGTTCCACAGGAGAGGAGCCTGAAAGCTGAAGGCTCTGCCTCCCATTCTACTCTTACAAACCCTAGGAACTACAAGTAAGCCTGCAGTCTGAGAGCGAAGCGCTCTATTGGGGTGATATGGTACTATGAGGTCCCTAAGATAAGATGGGACCTGATTATTCAAAACCTTATAAGTAAGAAGAAGAATTTAAATTCTATTCTAAAATTAACAGGAAGCCAATGAAGAGAGGCCAATATGGGTGAGATATGCTCTCTCCTTCTAGTCCCCGTCAGTACTCTAGCTGCAGCATTTTGAATTAACTGAAGGCTTTTCAGGGAACTTTTAGGACAACCTGATAATAATGAATTACAATAGTCCAGCCTAGAGGAAATAAATGCATGAATTAGTTTTTCAGCATCACTCTGAGACAAGACCTTTCTAATTTTAGAGATATTGCGTAAATGCAAAAAAGCAGTCTTACATATTTGTTTAATATGCGCTTTGAATGACATATCCTGATCAAAAATGACTCCAAGATTTCTCACAGTATTACTAGAGGTCAGGGTAATGCCATCCAGAGTAAGGATCTGGTTAGACACCATGTTTCTAAGATTTGTGGGGCCAAGTACAATAACTTCAGTTTTATCTGAGTTTAAAAGCAGGAAATTAGAGGTCATCCATGTCCTTATGTCTGTAAGACAATCCTGCAGTTTAGCTAATTGGTGTGTGTCCTCTGGCTTCATGGATAGATAAGCTGGGTATCATCTGCGTAACAATGAAAATTTAAGCAATGCCGTCTAATAATACTGCCTAAGGGAAGCATGTATAAAGTGAATAAAATTGGTCCTAGCACAGAACCTTGTGGAACTCCATAATTAACCTTAGTCTGTGAAGAAGATTCCCCATTTACATGAACAAATTGTAATCTATTAGATAAATATGATTCAAACCACCACAGCGCAGTGCCTTTAATACCTATGGCATGCTCTAATCTCTGTAATAAAATTTTATGGTCAACAGTATCAAAAGCAGCACTGAGGTCTAACAGAACAAGCACAGAGATGAGTCCACTGTCTGAGGCCATAAGAAGATCATTTGTAACCTTCACTAATGCTGTTTCTGTACTATGATGAATTCTAAAACCTGACTGAAACTCTTCAAATAGACCATTCCTCTGCAGATGATCAGTTAGCTGTTTTACAACTACCCTTTCAAGAATTTTTGAGAGAAAAAGAAGGTTGGAGATTGGCCTATAATTAGCTAAGATAGCTGGGTCAAGTGATGGCTTTTTAAGTAATGGTTTAATTACTGCCACCTTAAAAGCCTGTGGTACATAGCCAACTAATAAAGACAGATTGATCATATTTAAGATCGAAGCATTAAATAATGGTAGGGCTTCCTTGAGCAGCCTGGTAGCAATGGGGTCTAATAGACATGTTGATGGTTTGGATGAAGTAACTAATGAAAATAACTCAGACAGAACAATCTGAGAGAAAGAATCTAACCAAATACCGGCATCACTGAAAGCAGCCAAAGATAACGATACGTCTTTGGGATGGTTATGAGTAATTTTTTCTCTAATAGTTAAAATTTTATTAGCAAAGAAAGTCACGAAGTCATTACTAGTTAAAGTTAAAGGAATACTCGGCTCAATAGAGCTCTGACTCTTTGTCAGCCTGGCTACAGTGCTGAAAAGAAACCTGGGGTTGTTCTTATTTTCTTCAATTAGTGATGAGTAGTAAGATGTCCTAGCTTTACGGAGGGCTTTTTTATAGAGCAACAGACTCTTTTTCCAGGCTAAGTGAAGATCTTCTAAATTAGTGAGACGCCATTTCCTCTCCAACGTTCGGGTTATCTGCTTTAAGCTGCGAGTTTGTGAGTTATACCACGGAGTCAGGCACTTCTGATTTAAAGCTCTCTTTTTCAGAGGAGCTACAGCATCCAAAGTTGTCTTCAATGAGGATGTAAAACTATTGACGAGATACTCTATCTCACTTACAGAGTTTAGGTAGCTACTCTGCACTGTGTTGGTATATGGCATTAGAGAACATAAAGAAGGAATCATATCCTTAAACCTAGTTACAGCGCTTTCTGAAAGACGTATAGTGTAATGAAACTTATTCCCCACTGCTGGGTAGTCCATCAGAGTAAATGTAAATGTTATTAAGAAATGATCAGACAGAAGGGAGCTTTCAGGGAATACTGTTAAGTCTTCAATTTCCATACCATAAGTCAGAACAAGATCTAAGATATGATTAAAGTGGTGGGTGGACTCATTTACATTTTGAGCAAAGCCAATTGAGTCTAATAATAGATTAAATGCAGTGTTGAGGCTGTCATTCTCAGCATCTGTGTGGATGTTAAAATCGCCCACTATAATTATCTTATCTGAGCTAAGCACTAAGTCAGACAAAAGGTCTGAAAATTCACAGAGAAACTCACAGTAACGACCAGGAGGACGATAGATAACAACAAATAAAACTGGTTTTTGGGACTTCCAATTTGGATGGACTAGACTAAGAGTCAAGCTTTCAAATGAATTAAAGCTCTGTCTGGGTTTTTGATTAATTAATATGCTGGAATGTAAGATTGCTGCTAATCCTCCTCCTCGGCCCGTGCTACGAGCGTTCTGGCAGTTAGTGTGACTCGGGGGTGTTGACTCATTTGAACTAACATATTCATCCTGCTGTAACCAGGTTTCTGTAAGGCAGAATAAATCAATATGTTGATCAATTATTATATCATTTACTAACAGGGACTTAGAAGAGAGAGACCTAATGTTTAATAGACCACATTTAACTGTTTTAGTCTGTGGTGCAGTTGAAGGTGCTATATTATTTTTTCTTTTTTAATTTTTATGCTTAAATAGATTTTTGCTGGTTATTGGTGGTCTGGGAGCAGGCACCATCTCTACGGGGATGGGGTAATGAGGGGATGGCAGGGGGAGAGAAGCTGCAGAGAGATGTGTAAGACTACAACTCTGCTTCCTGGTCCCAACTCTGGATAGTCACGGTTTGGAGGATTTAAGAAAATTGGCCAGATTTCTAGAAATCAGAGCTGCTCCATCCAAAGTGGGATGGATGCCGTCTCTCCTAACAAGACCAGGTTTTCCCCAGAAGCTTTGCCAATTATCTATGAAGCCCACCTCATTTTTTGGACACCACTCAGACAGCCAGCAGTTCAAGGAGAACATGCGGCTAAACATGTCACTCCCGGTCCGATTGGGGAGGGGCCCAGAGAAAACTACAGAGTCCGACATTGTTTTTGCAAAGTTACACACCGATTCAATGTTAATTTTAGTGACCTCCGATTGGCGTAACCGGGTGTCATTACTGCCGACGTGAATTACAATCTTACCAAATTTACGCTTAGCCTTAGCCAGCAGTTTCAAATTTCCTTCAATGTCGCCTGCTCTGGCCCCCGGAAGACAATTGACTATGGTTGCTGGTGTCGCTAACTTCACATTTCTCAAAACAGAGTCGCCAATAACCAGAGTTTGATCCTCTGCGGGTGTGTCGCCGAGTGGGGAAAAAACGGTTAGAAATGTGAACGGGTTGGCGGTGTACACGGGGCTTCTGTTTAGGGCTACGCTTCCTCCTCACAGTCACCCAGTCGGCCTGCTTTCCCGGCTGCTCGGGATCTGCCAGAGGGAAACTAACGGCGGCTAAGCTACCTTGGTCCGCACCGACTACAGGGGCCTGGCTAGCTGTAGAATTTTCCACGGTGCGGAGCCGAGTCTCCAATTCGCCCAGCCTGGCTACAAATAAGCTACACTTATTACAAGTACCATTACTGCTAAAGGAGGCCGAGGAATAACTAAACATTTCACACCCAGAGCAGAAAAGTGCGGGAGAGACAGGAGAAGCCGCCATGCTAAACCGGCTAAGAGCTAGTAGCTGCGCTAAGCTAGCGGATTCCTAAAAACACACAAAGTGAATAATGTGTAACTAATTTAGAGGTGATTCAGCAGAGTGCTTTAGTTAAGGCATGTGAAGATTACACTGTGAAACAAATCGTTATCTAGGTAACTAGATCAATCTAACTGCGCAGATTAAACAGCTAACAGATACAGCAAAACACCGCTGTGCTCCGGAACAGGAAGTGATACAATACCGCAGTGAGAGCCAACCACCAGTAGAGGCAAGCAAGAGCCTCTACTGGTGGTTTGAACGTATGGTTCAAATTTTAACCAAACTAATTTTGGACAAGTTATTTAAAATTACTGTCGTGTCTGAAGTTTTATAAAGTGAAAATATCAGATATATGTTTTCGTTTTAAAGTAATGTGCTAATTTTTAAGGTTTTAGTGAGCACATGCTGTGTCCAGCAGTGCATTATGGGTAGAATAGGGTAATCTCAGTACGTTCATGACAGGACAAATGCATTTCAGACACTCTGTTCAGGCTCCATGGACAACAGCATTAAACTTTAGCGCCTAAAACTCTTGTGAATATATTATCTGGGTTTATAGACGTTATTGTATTTGCGTTTGTTAAATTCCAGGCATCTTAAATGTAGCAGACATGGATTATCTGGAATTTTGTTTTGGCAAGTTTTCAAGGCCTCTACTGCCATCTACTGGCCAGTAGTGTTCATGGCAGTTCATGGCAGTATTCATCCTGAAGCTAGGCAGACACTGTATGATATTTTAATCACTGTACTCAGTTTCAGTTCAAACTGTACCACAGAACCGCACGGTGTAAAAGTTCAGAGCACACGCTTTATGTTCTCACACACATTGTATGTTCAAAAACCACACGTTGAACTTGTGTTTCCAGAAGCAAAACAAAATCTTTTTTTCAAACTTAATTTACAAAAACTCTCAATGGGAGACATCAAAGTTTAAAAACAAAACAAAACAACAACAACAACAACAACAAAACATTACAAGACAGGTCTGCGGTGTTTCCACATGCACAGTGCAAGCGGTTGGATGCTTGTAGCTCTTCAGCAGCAAGATACCCTCACGACGGCTAACCAGAATAATATCAAACAGGTTTGATTTTCATTCGGCCATACGATCGCCGATCAGGAGGTGGTCGTGAGATGTTAAACGCAGCTTGTTACTCCATGTACACTACACAATGCAGGACGTGTGATTAACCTGAAACTCGGTCCAAAAAATTCTCGCACGAATGAAAAATCATCTGAAAAAGGGCCAAAACTCGCACAGTGTAAAGCCAACATTTATGTGTCAAGACAATATTGAGTGCACACTGTACAATATAATAAACGTGCGCACGGCACTAATAAAATGTATGCACATTCTCTCCACATGCAAAACATTTTGCGATGACACTTCCAGGGCTTTATCATTTATCTTTATCTTCCAAGGGTTTTATCATGATGTCAAATGAAAGAAAATGTGCATGCTTATGCCTTGATGGGTGTTCAATTGATTTATGATGGTTTTGAAATGATACAATATTATACGGTTTGATTAATGATTGAAATATGTGCTTATTGTGAATTGTATTGAACATGCGGAACTGCTGACAGATTTGTTGACTCTCAAATCAGTAAAGTGTTTTAGTTTAAGGTTTAAATAACATATGCTTAAGTTGGGTGTAACACATTGGTTTAAAACATGTCAGAAATTGACCATTTTTGAATAAAATCATGACTAATGGCTGACATGATGTTTCATGATATGTTCAAAGGTCATGAGGTCAAGATGTGCACTGCAAATAATATTGTTGTTGCCTCTGTTTATAATCAAAAGGTTTGTACATTTATGTTTGAATTATGCTCATCAATAATGTACAGTTGAATGATTGTACTGTTCAAAATTAATTGCTGCTTGTAAAATGTGAGTGACCTCATACTTTGACTGTGTGAAAGAATTTTGCTTCCAGAGGGAAAACAGTGGCCGGGTTATTTCTTATCTGAAGCCAGCCTTGAAAGTGTCTGGAGAAATACAATAACGCTACTGTAAACTGAACTGAACTGAATATGGACCTGTTCTCATACAGAGCTGTAAACAATAATAAGAAGAGAGTGATTCTTTAACACTGATCTACATTAATTAGTTACACTTGCCGTGAAGGCAAAGTGGGGGTGTATGTGCTTGTAACCTTTGCACCCAGGGTGATTATCAGATCAGTTTCCATCACAACGTGGGACTAAGGATTAATACAATGTTCCACCTCTACCATGAAGTACATGTTTGTGCTCAGACTGAGGACGTGTGGGACTGGGTGCCATGCCCGGACAGATTTCTGGACTGCAATCCATTTTTGCACAAAGATGAGTGATTTTTGATGACTGATCTGCTCTGCTGTTTTAATAAACCTGGTGTCGTGAAAGTGTAGTGACACGGACCCACAACAGGGGGCGCAAATGAACGGTCAATAGATGAGCCAAAAAGTAACAATTTAATGTTGTGAAGGTGCACAACGAATATACAGACAATCTCAGTATCTGATAACAGTTAATCCACAAAGGTGACGTGTGAGCAGGCTCGAGGATAGAAGACGTCTGTCCTGAGAAGAGCCGGAACCACACGATTTCCGCCGCCACCGAACCTGGTGAATACTGGAGCCGCCAAGTCCCGAATTCCCAGGTGATCACCGTCCCCGACTGTCGGATCTGGTACTGCTGGCGAAGAGCAAAGACAGTCAAGTGTGGGGGTGTGTACACCCCGTAACAACAACGGTGGGAATGCCACCTCCACCTCTAACACACACTCGTGCAGCGTCTGTGTAACCACTTATCTGACGTAGGACGAAAACAGTCGCGACCCACGCCGGTCCTCTGGTTGACAGCTGCAACACAATAGCACTTGGAATCAATCAATATAGGCAAAGAAAGTTACCTCCATAGAAGTACGATATCTCGGCGATGAGGTGGAGATGACGTCTGGGTTTTATGGAGTGAGATGATGAAGAATGAGTGGCAGCTGTCAGGAAATAATGAGTGACAGCTGTCACTCCCGGCTGTGTCCGTGGCGGCAGCGCCCTCTCGTGCCTGAAGCCCGCACTTCAGGCAGGGCGCCCTCTGGTGGTGGGCCAGCAGTACCTCCTCTTCTGGCGGCCCACACAACAGGACCCCCCCCTCAACGGGCGCCTCCTGGCGCCCGACCAGGCTTATCGGGGTGTCGACGGTAGAAATCGGCCAGGAGGGCCGGATCCAGGATGAAGCTCCTCTTCACCCAGGAGCGTTCTTCGGGTCCATACCCCTCCCAGTCCACCAGATATTGGAACCCCCGGCCCATTCGACGGACATCCAGGAGCCGGCGCACTGTCCAAGCCGGCTCCCCGTCAATGATCCGGGCAGGAGGCGGCGCCGGACCGGGAGCACAGAGGGGTGAGGTGTGGTACGGTTTGATCCTTGACACATGAAAGACTGGGTGGATCCGCAGTGAAGCCGGGAGTTGGAGCTTCACTGCGGCAGGACTGAGGATTTTGAGGATTCTGTACGGTCCAATATACCTGTCCTTGAGTTTCGGGGAGTCCACCTGGAGGGGGATGTCCTTGGTGGATAGCCACACCTCCTGCCCGGGCCGGTAAGCAGGGGCCGGGGATCGCCGGCGGTCCGCATGGGTCTTCGCCCTCTTCCGGGCCTTCAACAAGGCAGAACGGACGGAGCGACACACCCGACGGCACTTCCGCAGGTGGGCCTGGACCGAGGGCACACCGACCTCTCCCTCCACCACGGGAAACAATGGGGGCTGATAACCCAAACACACCTCAAACGGGGAGAGGCCGGTGGCAGAGGACACCTGGCTGTTAATACTCGATCCAGGCCAGATGTTCACTCCAGGCTGTCGGGTGTGCGGACGTCACACAGCGCAGGGCTTGCTCCAATTCCTGATTGGCCTGTTCTGCCTGTCCATTGGTCTGCGGGTGATACCCGGACGAGAGGCTCACAGTGGCCCCCAGTTCCCGGCAGAAGCTCCTCCTGACGTGTGAGGAGAACTGGGGACCACGATCAGAGACGATATCGGTAGGTATCCCATGCAGACGGACGACGTGGTGGACCAGGAGGTCTGCTGTCTCCTGGGCTGTTGGGAGCTTCGGGAGGGCCACGAAGTGGGCCGCCTTGGAGAATCGGTCCACTATCGTGAAGATGGTGGTGTTGCCCTGGGACGGCGGGAGGCCCGTGACGAAATCCAGGCCGATATGGGACCAGGGGTGATGAGGCACAGGAAGCGGCTGGAGAAGTCCTTGGGACCTTTTGTGGTCTGCCTTGCCCCTGGCACAGGTGGTGCAGGCCTGGATGTACTCCCGGACGTCGGCCTCCATAGACGCCCACCAGAAGCGCTGCTGGACAACTGCCACGGTCCTTCACACCCCTGGATGACAGGAGAGCTTGGAACCATGACAGAAGTCCAAGACTGCAGCTCTGGCCTCTGGTGGGACGTACAGACGGTTCTTCGGACCAGTTCCGGGGTCCGGGCTTTGTGCCAGGGCCTCCCGGACGATCTTCTCCACGTCCCAGGTGAGGGTGGCCACGATAGTGGACTCAGGCAGGATGGGCTCCGGTGGATCCGACAGTGCAGTTTTGACCTCCTCTTCGTGTACCCGGGACAAGGCATCCGACCTCTGGTTCTTGGTCCTGGGGCGATAGGTGATCCGGAAGTCAAAACACCCGAAGAACAGTGACCAGCAGGCTTGCCTGGGGTTCAGCCGCTTGGCGGTCCTGATATACTCCAGGTTCCGATGGTCAGTGAAAACCGTGAACGGCACAGATGCTCCCTCCAACAGGTGTCTCCACTCCTCAAGAGCCTCTTTCACCGCAAGGAGTTCTCGATTGCCGACGTCATAGTTCCGTTCAGCCGGGGTCAACCTGCGAGAAAAGTAGGCACACGGGTGAAGAACCTTATCGGTCTCTCCGCGCTGGGATAGCACGGCTCCTATCCCTGAGTCAGAGGCGTCCACTTCAACCACGAACTGGCGGCTAGGGTCGGGCTGCACCAAAACTGGCGCAGTAGAGAACCGTCGTTTCAACTCTTTGAACGCGGCTTCACACCGATCTGACCAGGTGAAGGGGACTTTTGGAGAGGTCAGGGCTGTCAGGGGGCTAACTACCTGACTGTAGCCCTTAATGAACCTCCTATAGAAATTAGCGAAGCCGAGGAACTGTTGCAGCTTCCTACGGCTTGTTGGTTGGGGCCAATCCCTCACCGCCACAACCTTGGCCGGATCAGGGGCGACGGAGTTAGAGGAGATGATAAACCCCAGGAAGGACAAAGACGTGCGGTGAAACTCGCACTTCTCGCCCTTCACAAACAGTCGGTTCTCTAACAACCGCTGCAAGACCTGACGTACATGCTGGACATGGGTCTCAGGATCCGGAGAAAAGATGAGAATATCGTCCAGATATACGAAGACGAATCGGTGCAGGAAGTCCCGCAAGACGTCGTTAACCAAGGCTTGGAACATCGCGGGGGCGTTGGTGAGGCCGAACGGCATGACCAGGTACTCAAAGTGACCTAACGGGGTTTTAAATGCCGTCTTCCATTTGTGTCCCTTCCGGATCCGAACCAGGTGATACGCATTTCTAAGATCCAGCTTAGTAAAGATTTTGGCTCCATGCAGGGGGGTGAACACGGAATCCAACAATGGCAGCGGGTATCGGTTGCGAACCGTAATCTCATTCAGCCCCCTGTAATCAATGCATGGACGGAGTCCGCCATCTTTCTTGCCCACAAAAAAGAAACCTGCACCCATCGGGGAGGTGGAGTTCCGGATCAGCCCGGCAGCTAATGAGTCCCGGATGTAGGTCTCCATTGATTCTCGCTCAGGTCGTGAGAGGTTGTACAGCCTGCTGGACGGGAACTCAGAGCCTGGAACCAAATCAATGGCACAATCGTATGGATGGTGCGGGGGAAGGGTGAGTGCCAGATCCTTGCTGAAGACGTCAGCAAGATCGTGGTACTCAACCGGCACTGCCGTCAGATTGGGAGGGACTTTGACCTCCTCCTTAGCATGTAAACCGGGAGGAACAGAGGATCCTAAACACACCCGATGGCAGGTTTCGCTCCATTGAACCACCACCCCAGACGGCCAATCAATCCGGGGATTGTGCTTCAACATCCATGGGAAGCCCAAAATCACGCGGGAGGTAGAAGGAGTTACAAAAAACTCAATCTCCTCCCGATGGTTTCCAGACACCACCAGAGTTACTGGTTGTGTCTTGTGTGTGATTAAAGGGAGGAGGGTGCCATCTAGTGCCCGCACCTGCAATGGCGAAGGAAGCGCCACCAGAGGGAGCCCTACTTCCCTTGCCCATCTGCTGTCTAGCAGATTCCCTTCTGACCCCGTGTCCACCAGTGCTGGGGCTTGAAGGGTTAAATCCCCGCTCAGGATTGTAACTGGGAGTCGTGTGGCAATCTGTGTGTGTCCCACGTGAATGTTATGACCCCCCTTAGCCCAGTCTCTAAGGGCGGTTGTTGTCATTGTGGCCGTTTGGGGCAGTTTTTCTGTATGTGCTCCTTTGAGCTGCAGAGAAAACACTCCCCGCAGACCAGCCTCCTCATTTTGGCCCTGTGCGTTTCCCTAACAACGTCAGCAGGGGGAGCTGTTGCCCCACGGAGCACTGCGGCTGTGGAGCGTGGGGAGGGCGGCCCCTTTTTGAACCCGGAAAGGAGAGGGACGGCGCGTATCCGGCCACGTCCTTCGCCTCGCTCCCGACGGCGTTCCTCCAACCGATTGTCTAACCGTATAACGAGATCGATAAGCCCATCTAAATCCCGCGGTTCTTCCTTAGCTACCAGATGCTCCTTCAGGACCGATGACAGTCCGTTTATGAAGGCGGCGCGGAGCGCAACGTTATTCCAGCCGGACCTCGCAGCCACGATGCGGAAGTCGACTGCATATTCGGCTGCGCACCGGCGCCCCTGTCGCATTGACAGCAGCACTGTTGAAGCGGTCTCTCCTCTGTTAGGGTGATCAAACACTGTTCTGAACTCCCCCACGAACCCAGTGTATGCTGATAACAACCGTGAATTCTGTTCCCAGAGCGCCGTAGCCCAGGCGCGTGCCTTACCCCGAAGCAAGTTAATAACATAAGCCACCTTGCTAGCGTCAGACGCGTACATCACGGGTCGTTGTGCAAAGACAAGCGAACACTGCATCAGAAAGTCCGCGCACGTCTCCACACAACCCCGGTACGGCTCTGGGGGACTAATGTATGCTTCGGGATGGTGGGGGGGGTTTGTTGAACGACCAGTGGAATGTTAATATCCGGCACCGGGTCGGCAGGAGGAGGAGCCGCAGCAGCGCTCTGATCGTGCGCTTCCACCTGTGCGGTGAGAGCCTCCATCCTGCGATTAAGGATGACGTTTTGCTCGGACATCAAATCCAGCCGAGCGGTAAAGGCGGTGAGGATTTGCTGCAACTCACCGAGCACGCCTCCTGCAGACGCCTGTGCACCCTGCTCTTCCATTGGCTGTCCAACAGATGGGTGACGCCCCTCGGGATCCATGACGCTGGCCGAGATATCCTGTCGTGAAAGTGTAGTGACACGGACCCACAACAGGGGGCGCAAATGAACGGTCAATAGATGAGCCAAAAAGTAACAATTTAATGTTGTGAAGGTGCACAATGAATATACAGACAATCTCAGTATCTGATAACAGTTAATCCACAAAGGTGACGTGTGGGCAGGCTCGAGGATAGAAGACGTCTGTCTTGAGAAGAGCCGGAACCACACGATTTCCGCCGCCACCAAACCTGGTGAATACTGGAGCCACGAAGTCCCGAATTCCCAGGTGATCACCATCCCCGACTGTCGGATCTGGTACTGCTGGCGAAGAGCAAAGACAGTCAAGTGTGGGGGTGTGTACACCCCGTAACAACAACGGTGGGAATGCCACCTCCACCTCTAACACACACTCATGCAGCGTCTGTGTAACCACTTATCTGACGTAGGATGAAAACAGTCGCGACCCACGCCGGTCCTCTGGTTGACAGCTGCAACACAATAGCACTTGGAATCAATCAATATAGGCAGAGAAAGTTACCTCCATAGAAGTACGATATCTCGGCGATGAGGTGGAGATGACGTCTGGGTTTTATGGAGTGAGATGATGAAGAATGAGTGGCAGCTGTCAGGAAATAATGAGTGACAGCTGTCACTCCCGGCTGTGTCCGTGGCGGCAGCGCCCTCTCGTGCCTGAAGCCCGCACTTCAGGCAGGGCGCCCTCTGGTGGTGGGCCAGCACTACCTCCTCTTCTGGCGGCCCACACAACACCTGGTAGGATTAACTTGAATTCATTTAATGTTGTTTGTGTATTCTATCTTGCACTGCCCATGGACTCATGGGGGGAACCTGAAATTTTCTGTTTTTTGAGAAAAGGTTATTTTCCCCAACATTATCCAGAACTCAGTGGCTGAGTCAGAACCATAAGCTCCGAAGCTTTGCTCAAACTCTCTCTAAAGTCTTCACGAGGCTGCTGACGTATCAGGTGACAGGTTTTCAGCGAATCAGTGATTTGAGAATACTGCCGTCAGGACGCTGTAAGCAGATGTTAACAGCTATTTCGGGTGCATGTCTTAATCCTCTCTTTTAATTAAGAAACAATGCGCTGTGGTCTGGTCTGGTCTGATTTAGTCATTAACAGAAAATAAACGGGAGATATTTTTATTTTGGCATGATATTTCTTACTTGAGCGTGAGAGCGTAAGACTGATCCTAAAAGCATGAGTCTCACGCCAGAGAGTTGGCAACCCTGTTTTCATGATTTTCCTTTACAAATCATTGGTTGTTTGGATCAGAAATTTCAGATAAATATATCATATAGCAGACAAACAGAGATATTTGAGAAGTGAAATGAAGTTTATAGGATTTACAGAAAGTGCAATAATTATTTAAACAAAATTATGCAGGTGCACCAATTTGGGCATCCCAACAGAAAAAATACATCAATATTTAGTCGATCCACCTTTTGCAGAAATAACAGCCTCTAAATGCTTCCCATAGCTAACAGTGAGAGTCTGGATTCTGGTTGCAGGTATTTTGGACCATTCTTCTTTACAAAACATCTCAGGTTTGTTGGTTTCCGAGCATGGACAGCCCACGCAAAATCACACCACAGATTTTCAATAATATTCAGGTCTGGGGACTGAGATGGCCATTCCAGAACATTGTACTTGTTCCTCTGCATGAATGTCTTAGTAGATTTTGAGCAGTGTTTAGGGTTGTTCTTGTTGAAAGATCCAGCCACGGCGCAACTTCAACTTTGTCACTGATTCATGAACATTGTTCTGAAGAATCTGCTGATACTGACTGGAATCCATGTGACCCTCAACTTAAACAAGATTCCCAGTACCTGCACTGGCCACACAGCCACACAGCATGATGGAACCACCTCCACATTTTACTTGGAATGCTGTGTTCTTTTTCAGCCATACATACCGCCCCATGTTATGTCCAGATAACTCAATTTTAGTTTCATCAGTCCACAGCACCTTATTCCAAAATGAAGCTGGCTTGTCCAAATGTGCTTTAACATACCTCAATCAACTCTGTTTGTGGTGTGTATACAGAAAAGGCTTCCTCTGCATTACAGCATCATACAGCATCTCTTTGTGCAATGTGTGCTGTATGGTTTAACGATGCACAGAGATATGAAGGGTCAAAGTGATCAAAATTAATTGAAATATTGAATGTGGTAAATATGAACGCAGTAAAACATAGATTGTGGTAAAAATGAAAGCAGTAAAACTTTGAATGTGGTGAAAATGAAAGCAGTAAAACAATGTGGTTAAAAGTGAAAGCAGTAAATACTGAAGGTGTTAAAAAATCAAAAGGATAAAACTGGACTTGATAAAAATGGAAGGTGTGAAGTACTGAACATGAAAATGAGTGACGTAAAAAACATCTGATTAATATTGCCCCTTTGAAAATTAGAATCGTTAAATTTGGATGCCATTAAAATCACATTATGGTAAATATTAATCTTTTAAATAGTAAGGTAAGTCCCTTCGGCTGATCCCTTGTTTGCACTCAGGGTCGCCACAGCAAATCCAAGGTGGATCTGCATGTTGAATTGGCACAGGTTTTACACTGGATGCCCTTCCTGATGCAACTCCACATTGCATGGAGAAATGTGGCAGGGGTGGGATTTGAACCCGGAACCTTCTGCACTGAAACCAAGTGCATTAACCACTTGGCCACCACGCCTGCAAATATTAATCTTATAAATATTATGTCTTAAAAATATAACATTGGCTAATTTAATTCACTGCCTCGATTTTAGCACCTCCACTTTACCCACTTCAATTGTATCATTTGCTGTACTCGATTTAATGTTGAATGTTTTCATTCACTGCCTCAATTTTAGCACCTCCACTTTACCCACTTCAATTTCATCATTCACCGTGTCAACTGTGTAATTTTGCTCACTTCCGGTAGATCGGAATATAGCAGCAGCCACTGTGCGACCAGTGTGCGGCAGCGGACATTTGTAGTCCAGAGCCACTGCGCATGTCACTGTCCACGGGGTGGCACTATTGGGAGTCACAGGCGAAGAGCGCCCAAATCTGTTTAGCATTGACTCGACCGGCATATATGTTTTACTGCGTTTATATTTACCACAATCAATATGTCAATTAATTTTGATCACTTTGACCCTTCATACAGAGACACTATCTGCAGCAAGATCATGTTGTAGGTCTTTGAAGCAGGTCTGTGGGTTGACTATGACTGTTCTCACCATCCTTCGATTCAGCTTGCCTGTGGTGCATTTGGGTGGCTCAGAAAACGAGTATTCAAAGATAAAGACCTTCCAGATACCAAAATTCTTGTCAATATAGCTGTCATTATCCCTACACTATTGCATGTGAGCGAGACCTAGACAACCTCAATATTTCCTTCATAAAATCCTAGGTATCAAATGACAAGCTAGATGTACAAATGTTAGTGTGTTGGAGGAGGCAAACATTACCAGCACTTACACCAAAGTTGTCTGTAATCAGCTGTGTTGAACAGGGCACCTCAAGTGTACTTTAAAGAGATGCAGCATTGACATAGAAAAGTGTGAAGATCTAGCCACAGAATGTCCCATCTGAAGACACGTAGTTGCCAGTGGCACTGAGTGGTATGAGGCAAGCCTTCGCCAAGAAGCTATGAAAAAGACAGTGAGAAGGAAAGAGTGGGAAAACAGAGGCAGCTCCTCCCTTCCTGCTGAAACCATGACCAGCTGTCCAGTATGCTGCAGAATATATAAATTGAGGATTGGCCTCATCAGTCACTTACGGGCACACAAATAGGAGGACAAGCCTACTCATTTCGAGTAATCTCCAAAGACATCCCTTGTAAATCCATGCCATCACTTTCGAATGAAAGTTCAGAAGCTTTGTTACTGGACGTAGCAGCGTTCATTTCACTCTGTCTGTCGGGAAGTTTCTGCTATTCCTAAACTGTATGTCACACACAGAGAAATGCCAAGTAAGACATTTTCCAGGAATGCACCTGCTAACTCCTCGAGAGAGAGGCATAACTAGTAATAACTAGTAATAAAATACATCAGCGACCACTAATTATTACCGCATGTACCCTTCCTCAGATTTGTGCCTCGAGACAATCCTGTCTTGGAGGTCTACAGACAATTCCTTTGACTTCATGCTTGGTTTGTGCTCTGACATGCATTGTCAATTGTAGGACCTTATATGTAGACAGGTGTGTGCCTTTCCAAATCATGGCCAATCAACTGAATTTACCCCAGGTGGACTCCAATTAAGCTGTAGAAACATCTCAAGGATGATCAGTGGAAACAGGATGCACCTTCATGGAAAATGTATGTACATGTGATTTCTTAGATTTTTTTTTTTAATTTGCAAAAATCTCGAAACTTTTTTCACATTGTCATTATGGGGTATTGTGTGTAGAATTTTGAGGGGAAAAAAATAAATTTCATCTATTTTGGAATAAGGCTGTAATATAACAAAATGTGGAAAAAGTGAAGTGTGCACTGTATTAGATTAATACAGAAATAAACTGTTTCGGAGCAGTTTCCACTATATTGGATTATTTTGTTCTCTACTCTGACTGGTTGTCACCATGTGCTTCCCAGCCTCCCTTGTGCAAGTCGGGGGAAGCCCCCACATGATCGATGACATTGATGTGGTCTGTATCGTAGACTGTATGGGTCACTGTCAAACGTAGTTCAAGGCTGTCTGTTCGTTTAAATTTTTTCCCTTCAGTGGAAATAACTATTAATTTTTTTTTCAGACAAAGCAACTTTTGATCATATTTGCTAATGTCTTATTGTGAATCCCCTATTTAAAGGCTAATAAATAAAATTATAGTGGTGCCAAAGAAATTTTTTTTTTTTTTATCTCATATCTTTAAAAACCCAAACGTTGACACTTTTAACCCCTTCATAGTCAGGACACACACATTGGAAGCATTGGGTTGTCAAAAAGTCATGCACATGGTGTTGATTTTTAACTCACCAAGAAAGTTATAATGGATTTTATTGAACTTTGTGACAATTTAAGATGTTGCTGCTGGGACGAGTAAGCTGTTTTGTCTGTATAATGACATCAGATGGTGCTGTTTTCAAAGTCTTGTTTGTTTGAAGGAAGGCACATCCTTTGGTGGCTGTGGTTTTCAATGCTTAAATGCATTTTAAAACCAAGTCTTAAGTTTAACCTCGCTGCTATTTTAGGGATTTTTGAACATACAAGTAGAAAATAGTATGCCTATTATTCTCTCACAGAGTGGTTCCATGGAAACAGCTGACCTTAGAACTGCTGTTGATTTTTATTTTTAATAGGAGACAAACCTGCTTCTGTTGGTAGGTTTGTGTGATGGGTTAAAAGCAGAGGACACATTTTGGCATACCCATTGTACATTGATGATAAACATATTCTTCTTCTGCACATTGAATATGGAGAATGCAGAACAGTAATCTAATGGCAGCAAACATGCCATGTTATGAAAAGCTTCTTCAACATATCACTTTCCAATGAAATATCTCTTTAAAAATGCCAGTGTTGATTTATTGCAGCTGTTTGTAATATTTCTCAATATGATGGTGAGCCAAAGGGCTTTTTCCAAATAACAAATTCCACTGCTGACTTGAAATGCACCAGATGTTGAATGTTAACACTGTCTTTGAATAAGAGACTAAAAAAAGTTATTTTTACTCAAATTTCCACTTCAAATATCTGTTTGTAATCATAAATTATTGTGTGGTTGGCTCTTAGTTAACAAATACACTGATAAACTATTCGTAATTGTATTACTGTTTTTTAAGTGTGAAAAGTAGCATAATCAGTCAAATAATTTTTGCATAACTGCTGCTGTGTTGTTACACTCACCTAAAATAAAAAGTGTTAGTAACACCAAGAGTTTGCCTGAAACACTGTGCAACATTTGTAAATTAATACTCTGAAGTGATACACAATAACAGATGAAAGAAAACATCTCCAGAAATGAGTGGCAGAAGATGTTTTTTTATACAGGGGTACCTGAACTGAATTTTCCTACGATGGAAGTTAGCATTGTGTACTTTGCTCATACCGCAGTGGTTGTGGTGGTTTGAAATACTATAATTTGAAGGACAGTATTTCCAGATGTATTCCGTCTCACTCTGACAGCTAGAAGCTTGCTACAACTCATAACTTTGTGATGTGATATCTAAATATTACAGTTATTGTTATGGTTACATTATTCCTTTTTTTATTTAAGCAAGTCACATTTATGATGCATTATTTTAACAATTTTTAATAATGACAAAGAAAGCTGTGTGATTAAGAATTGGTTAATTATAGTACTTTAAAGACTGCTATGGTGTTTTTTTTTTAAAAGAGTGACTTGAGAGTACCTGTAAACGTCGCCTTCCTTCCTCCAGGTGAGTAAGCTACTTCAGTAAATTAAGCAATCTTAAACAGGTGGGAAATCTGAAAAAATATTTGCTGCTTGCTCCACCCGTGGTTCCCAACCTTGGTTCCAAGAACCCCCCCAGGGGGTTTTGTCTGCTTTAAGGTTGTCAAAATGTGTACACATTCTACATAAAGCCATAACAACACAGCTGTGAATTTGTGAAATGCATCCCAGGTATACTGAATATATATGGTATGATCCAAATGTCCGCAAAACTCCATACATAGCAATAATAATGCAATAATCTGTGGCGCACGCGCAACATGCAATGAACTGTTCGGATATAATTCCCCAAGTCAGATCACCACCTGTGGTTACAGTGTGTCCTGCTCTACAAGTTAAACCTGCTTGCATGTAAATGTGCCACCACTTGAGGTTACACCGTGTTCCCTTGCCTACCATATGTTAACAAGCCGAGACATGCATATCACTGCTTTCCCAGCAGGACCCCTGTGTGGTTGATGTACGATTGTCTGTTGTCAAAGCTGTTTTCCTGTCTCGGCTTGTTGCAGGGAAGTGCAGACAAAGGTCTCTGTATCCCTGCAGGTGACGAGCGACTGTGTGCTCCTGCTGTGCAAGCAATTAACCAGCCTGGCCCCTTTGATGTTTTAAGATGCGCTGACACTTGCACGCCTTTGATGCATGCACTTGCACACACTGTGTTGTGCAGGAGAGTAAACTCGTCTTTAACAGGTGCAGACTGAACGTGAGAGGGGCGCTGGAGTGTGAAACTGCGCAAAGAGAATTTTGAAATGTTCAAAAAATCTTTCACGCATAAATGTCTTGCAATGTGGCGCGATCTGCTCGCCAACACTATGTGCAGCTCGTCGCGTAAAGAAGTGAACAGAGTAAGTGATTGCGTCAGCGCATGGCATCAGAGCACAGCTCGTCTGAAGGATTACATATTTTGCAGCAGTCAGGCAGCTGAGAGGACCTGAGCTCAACTCTACCCCAGCAGAAGGGGCCTGGCTGCCAGGCTGCTATAAAAACATTCACAGCGTACAGTGGTCTAGCCATGAGGCAGACATCCTGAAAAAGGAAAGCATATTTGATTTGTGGTTTTGATTTATAAATCAAATTAATCTGGACAGAATAACTACATTAATGTCAACTCTGACATTTTTACAAAGTGAAATATAACACATATCTTTTCATTTAAAATACTGCACTAATTCTGAATGTTTTGAACATTAACACACACAGATGTCAAAAGGCATTATGGGTAAAATGAGCCTCCCTCATCACTAATTGGTTGATGTAAAAGCCAACACACAAGTAACGAACACGTGTGTTCGTTTTTACAAATAAATGTGAATTTGTAAAATATGTCATTTTTTCATTTGTAAAAAAAGGCATTTGCAAAACTAACAATTCTGTTTGTTGTGATTCAATTCTACAACCAGGCGCCATTCACACTGCCATCCAGTAGATGGCAGTGTTCTATGCATTTTGACCCATCTACTGTGGTAGACTTCAGAAGATGGAAGACCCGTCCAAACCCAGTTACCATCAATGGAACAGAGGTGGGCATTGTGGACTACTACAAGTACCTGGGTGTCCACATAGACAACAAACTGGACTGGACTGTAATTACAGATGATGTGTATAAGAAAGGTCAGGGCCAACTGTACGTCCTCAGGAGATTCAGATCTTTCAATGTCTGCAGAAATATGTTGCAGATGTTTTATCTTTCTGTGATCTCCAGGGTCATCTTCTGTGCTGTATTGTGCTGGGGCAGTAGACTGAAAGCAGCTGACATGAACAGACTCATCAGGAGAGCTGGCTCTGTCCTGGGGGTTGAGCTGAAGTCTGTGATGGAGGTGTCAGAGAGGAGGATGCTGAGGAAGCTGCTCAGCATCCTGGACAACACTTCCCAACCCCTGCATGGCAGACTAACGTCCTGTTAGAGCACCTTCAACCACAGACTGAGACCACCGAGGTGCACCACAGAATGCCAAGGGAGGTCTTTCCTACCTGTGGCAATCAAACTGTATAATTCCTCCCCCTTCTACAGGATGAATACATAATGAACAGAGTTATTCAGAGTTCATTTATTCAGTTATGTACAATATTGTCAAACACCTTATGCAATACGTATATCTTCCAATCATTTTGAATAAATTTGTTGTACTTATTGTAAATAAATAAATTGATTTCTATTTAATACTAAGACTTTCTATACTTGTGGATTTAACTAACCATTGTTTACTGTTTACTATTTCTGTACTCTGACAAAATAATTTCCTTTGGGATAAATAAAGTTGATCTTTATCTTTATCTTCTACCAGAACTGCGTATTTTCTAAGAAATTGCTGATATCAGCCTGGAAACAAAAAAGAATGCATTTTTCCAATATAAAAAGAGTAAGATAAGAGAAACTGCACACAGTGCAGCTTTTAGTTGTTTCAACAACAGTAACAGTTTCATTGAAAGATTTTCATAAAAGAAAACTGATCAAATCTAACCTTCAGTTGCCCGTGTGCCTTTGGGTAAACTGTAGGTGAAATTTAATGAGGTTTTTTAAAGTCCTATTTACTGCTCCTCCATAAGTTATGGCTGCCAATTAGGGTTGAGCTTGATACTCGTTTCAGACGAGTATCCGATATGGATAAAGCATTTTTGACGAGCACGAGCATGATCTGAATAAAACTCATCAATATCTGTGCTGTGCTGAAGGAAAATTCTCATTGGCTAACTGACTGTCTTCACGCTCTGTGATTGGCCAGTCACACACACAGCGCCTGCCCCTCCCTACACAGACTCGTCTGCAGCTTCTCACACACACACAGACAGGATCTCTCTCTGTGCTTGGCTGAATTCTACCTCATGTTGCTGTGTCAGTACTCTAAGTTTTCTTCAGCTCGCCTCTTTTCGGTTTGTCTGATATTTTAAATTACTTAGTGAACTTGTTTCATATCGTACGCAGTGCTTTTGACAAGACAAGAGCTGAAAATGGCTCCTGTCGCATCGGTCACTGCCTCCACTCCGGTCGTGTTTTTTTTTTTTTTTTAACCATTTGTTTGCTCTTATTTTGTTGGTGATATAAAATCAGTTGGAAAACTTTATTCATACTAAACGCGGTGCATTTGAGAAGAACACAGTGAACAAGGCTGACATATTATTTCTCTGTTTGCCATCACTGGATGTTTGCATGAATCACCAAGTTCACAGACCACTTACACACATACACACACATACAGCTGAACATACAAAGTATCCTATATTAATATTTGTATTGAATATGGCAGCATGCAGTATCTGACACTTTCTTACTGCTGTTCATAAAATTAGTCAGTCGAACAACCTCTCTCCCTCAGTCACACACAGACACAGAAACACCTTAATCAATATCGTTTAACTTTGTGTGGAAAAAATGCCAAGAATGTTAGGTAGTAAAATAAATAATTGAAAAAAAAAATCAGTTTGATCATAAAATAAAAAAAGAAAGTTGTGTTGAGTATGACAACTCTTGTTCATGCATACTTAGTTCATAATTTCCGACTACACTGAATGTCAATTCTGAGGCTGTTCTGTTATTCATTCATACACTTAAGAATATTCATGTTCTGAGTTCATAAAACAACTTGTTCTGTAAATAGTCCTCTTACTTTTGTGATCAAAAACACTGATTTGAATCTCAATTTTAAGGCTGTCTGTAAATAGTTTTCAAATAAACAATAAATATAGCAACTTCTGATCAATCCAGATCAATTTCAGACTTAAAATAATGTACTGATTTAAGCCCCAGCCATTTCGGATTAAACCACACCCACTTCCGATTAGGCCCCACCCACTACTACTACCCACTTTAGATGGTTGAACAGATACAGATAGTGGTGTACTCGCTCATCCCTAGTGGCGATGCAGTTGTCAAAAGTTGTACAATGCACAGCTGTTGCAATCACACCCATAGTAGCCTATAACTCTTTGGAATTGCCACATGGATGTCTTGGTAGCTTCGCCTCACTAGTATCCTTTGCACGGTCATTCAGTTTTTGAGAACTCTTTCTAAATGATCAACGTAAAGTCAAAGACATTTGCCTGAACATATTTTAAAATCTGGAGTTAAAACATAGGGGCATCAGTAAATCTGATGGGGGTGTATATTGTACAGTGAGGACAATAAGTATTTGAACACCCTGTGATTTTGCAGAAATCATGGAGAGGTCTGAAATTTTCATCTTAGGTGCATGTCCATTGTGAGAGACATAATCTAAAAAAAAAAAAAAACACAAATCACAATGTATGATATTTTTTTTAATAATTTATTTGTATGTTACTGCTGCAAATACTTGTAAGTATTTGAACCCCTACCAACCAGCAAGAATTCTGGCTCACAACAGACCTGTTAATTTTTCTTTAAGAAGCCCTCTTATTCTGCACTCTTTACCTGTATTAACTGCACTTGTTTGAACTTGTTACCTGTATAAAAATCACATGTTCACACACTCAATCAATCACACTCCAACCTGTCCACCATAGCCAAGACCAAAGAGCTGTCTAAGGACACCAGGGACAAAACTGTAGACCTGCACAAGGCTGGGATGGACTACAGGACAACAGGCAAGCAGCTTGGTAGAAGGACAACAACTGTTATGATTATTATTAGAAAGTGGAAGAAACACAAGATGACTGTCAATCTCCCTCGGTCTGGGATTCCATGCAAGATCTCACGTGGTGGGGTATGGATGATTCTGAGAAAGCTCAGAACTACACAGGAGGACCTGGTCAATGACCTGAAGAGAGCTGGGATCACAGTCACAAAGATTACATTAGTAACACATGATGCTGTCATGGTTTAAAATCCTGCAGGGCAGCAAGGTCCCCCTGCTCAAGCCAGCACATGTCCAGGCCCGTTTGAAATTCACCAGTGACCATCTGGATGATCCAGAGGAGGCATGGGAGAAGGTCATGTGGTGAGATGAGACCAAAATAGAGCTTTTTGGAATCAACTCTACTTACCATGTTTAGAGGATGAGAACAACCCCAAGAAAACCATCCCAACCGTGAAGCATAGGGGTGGAAACATCATACTCTGGGGGTGCTCTTCTGCAAAGGGGACAGGACGACTGCACTGTATTGAAGGGAGGATGGATGGGGTCATGCATTGCGAGATTTTGGCAAACAACCTCCTTCCCTCAGTAAGAGCATTGAAGATGGGTCATGGCTGGGTCTTCCAGCATGACAATGACACCAAACACACAGCCAGCGCTACTAAGGAGGTGCTCCGTAAGAAGCATTTCAAGGTCCTGGAGTGGCCTGGCCAGTCTCCAGACCTGAACTCAACAGAAAATCTTTGGAGGGAGCTGAAACTCCAAACCTGAAAGATCTAGAGAACATCTGTAATGAGGAGTGGACCAAAATCCCAGTTGCAGTGTGTGCAAAACTGATGAAAAACTACATGAAAATGTTTGACCTCTGTAATTGCAAACAAAGTCTACTGTACCAAATATTAACATTGATTTTCACAGGTGTTCAAATGCTTATTTGCATCAGTAACATATAAATAAATTATTAAAAAATCATACATTGGGATTTCCGGATTTTATTTTTTAGATTATGTTTCTCACAGTGGACATGCACCTAAGATGAAAATTTCAGACCCCTCCATGACTTGCAAAATTGCAGGGTGTTCAAATACCTATTTTCCTCACTGTACGAGGTCTATCAGAAAGTATCCGACCTTATTATTTTTTTCAAAAACCATATGGATTTGAATCACGTGTGATTGCGTCAGACAAGCTTGAAACCCTCGTGCGCATGCGTGAGTTTTTCCACGCCTGTTGGTGCGTCATTCGCCTGTGAGCAGGCTTTGAGTGAGGAGTGGTCCACCCCCTCGCAGCTTTTCATTATCAGGAAATGGCGGAATGATTTGGGCTTTTTTTTCCATCAGAATTTTTTTCAGAACTGTTAGAGACTGGCAGCTGGAAACCATTCGAAAAATTTATCTGGCTTTCGGTGAAATGTTACGGGCTGGTAGAGAGTAAGGAGCGTTACTGTCGCTTTAAGGACGGCCCCCAGCGGCTGTGGGGCACCCCGCACTCCAAAGCCGCCATCGACAGGCTGAACAACCATTTCATTTCTAAACGGATGGCTGTCTGGATCCGTGACCATCGTGTGCCATTTCTCTGGTTATCACAAGAGCTGGACATCAATCATTTTCCGGCAGATTTCACTTTTATCAAGAGATTTTGTCATGGAAAGCCGATCGGAGGCTTCGTGCATCACGATGGATTCGCTACTGGAGCGAGACAAAACCACCTCTGTTTTGGTCTCACAGGACGGCTTTAAGATGCCGTTCAGACAGCTGTCGGTGGTTTTTCCATCTAGTGATTATCAGAGAAATTGTGGATGTGCCTGGACATGCCAGAACATGTCCCGCGAGGCTTCATCACGGCGCTGCTTTGCGCCATGCGGCACCGCCGCGACGCGCGGAATTCCTCCGCACGTCTGTCTCAATGTGCTGAAAAAGTGCTGATGTCCACGTCTTTTCACAATTCCTGTGCTAGTCAGACAACGTCCCGGATATAAACACAGCATCCAGTTTGGAAATGAACGGCACATTCCCCTGTTACAAGGCTCCGCTTGGCTTTCCATGACAAAATCTCTTGTTAAAAGTGGAAAATGGTTGATGTCCAGCTCTTGTGATAACCAGAGAAATGGCACACGTGGTCACGGATCCAGACAGCCATCCGTTTAGAAATGAAATGGTCGTTCAGCCTGTCGATGGCGGCTTCGGAGCGCGGCGCGCCCCACAGCCGCTGGGTGGCCGTCCTTAAAGCGACAGTAACACTCCTTATTCTCTACCAAGCCCGTAACATTTTCACCGAAAGCCAGATAAATTTTTCTAATGGTTTCCAGCTGCCAGTCTCTAACAGTTTCTCAAAAATTCTGATGGAAAAAAAGCCCAAATCATTCCGCCATTTACTGACAATGAAAATCCGCCAAGGGGGGTGGACCACTCCTCACTCAAAGCCTGCTCACAGGCGAATGAACACAACCGACAGGCGTGGAAAAACTCACGCATGCGCATGAGGGTTCAAGCTTGTCTGACGCAATCACACGTGATTCAAATCCATATGGTTTTTGAAAAAATAATAAGGTCGGAAACTTTTCTAATAGACCTCATACTTACAAGTGTATATATTTACATTATCCAATGTTACCCCGGTGTTCTACACAGAAAATAACCATATCTTCAGCCATTCAAGTCTTAAAAAACATTGAATGTACTCGAGACCACAAAGTAAGCAAAAGGTCCAGCTGACAAATATCACAAGTCAGCGACTGAGCTGAAACATTGTTCTTCTTTGTACAATGGATCCAGTTCCACACGGTTGAGTTATAAATCCAAATATGACATAGGAATAGAAAATAGCCACCATACACACAAATATATTTTGTCATATACACTTTGGGATATAAAGATTTTAAATGTTTGCACTATATATATTTACTTTGAGAGGACATAACACTGTAAAACATGCCTTCACCATTTGAAATTGTGATAACTTATGATCAGTGAATAAAGGCACTTCTTTTGCCTCATGTAACAGTGATTGCTGACTCACAACAGCATTAGCTGGCACTGGTGATGCGCTTCTTTGCTTTCTTAACATTTCCTGCTTAACCAGTGATTGTTGACACTTGTCTTTAGTTTGTTGTTCCCTGTTTACTGTGTGTCATTGTTATGGGTAAAACTGCCAGTATTTTCCATGCAACAGTTCAGCTTTATATGAGCATTGTGCACAATGATGCTAAGCATGCGCATAAGTACAGTATGGGATGACTTCTGAAACAAAGTCTGGGGCCCACAAAGGAAACAAAGCCTGATTACCCGATAAATGGTTGTGCAATGTTGCCAAAACAAGACAATCTGAAGAAAATACTGCTAATTAGAATTTCGTTTGATTAATTAATACAACAACATTGGAAGTCTTATATATATATACATATATATATGAATCAAAGAATACCGATGCAATTCTTTTATTTTAAAAGAATGTCTTTCTTCACTTTGACCTAAAGATAATAGCTGTTGTCAAGACGCAAAGTTTTATGGCTATGTGTTTTCATGGGGAAGGTTGAAGTTGTAAAATTTGGGTTTTCCTGGCCTGGAGAAACTCAGATTCTGATGTGAAGCCATTATAATATCATGTAATTCATAGTGACCGAAAATTCACTGATAAAAAGGCAAGGGCTCCCCTTTGAAGAACTTTGAATTACAGTTCTGTTTTGCTGTGAAGCCCAGTGTTGGCCCATTGGGGGGGAGGTTCTCAGGCTTATTTTCTGACCTCCAGATGGCACAAGAATTTCTCAAGTGGGAGTGAAGATACCGTCTCTGTCTGCAGTTCAAAACTCAGGTTTTTGTTGAGACAGTATTAATATATTTATTTAATTAGGGCGAATCGAGGCCATGCGCTACACTACTATGGAAACCACCTGGACAACTAAGAGCCTTCACAGAAACATTAGATTTAGAACTTCAATTTCAATTTATTTTCATTTATATAGCGCCAAATCACAAATCGGTCTGCTCTGTGTCAGCCTGATCCCGTCAGATCTCAGGAGCTAAGCAGAGCAGGATCTGGTTAGTACTTGGATGGGAGACCTCTTTGGAACACCAGCAGCTGTGTGTGTTTCTCCAGGTAAAACTGGAGTTGCGTCAGGAAGGGCATAAAACTTGTGCCAATTACCAATGCGGATCTGGTTGTATTCGCTGTGGCGACCCCCGAACAAAAACCGGGAGCAGCTGAACAACAAATAGCACTTATAATGGTTAGGGTTATAGTGTGTTGTGCACATGCGTCAATACTGAGGTAACACAACATGTTGTCTGGGCAGTTTCTGCGATAGAAAAACAACCGACCCCCTCCAATCAGTAATATTAATTTTGCTGACAATATGTTTTAATATCTCACACCACGTACCCTGTGTACTGACAGCCTGCTTAATGTGTGTAGCCATCTTCACAAATGGTCCACACCTCATAGGGTCTCTCACAAACACACTCTGCTTTGAGGTACAGTATGGTGTTGGAAAATCCGGTCTTCTTATGGTGACACCTGACAAAAGGTCAGCACTGGTCACAGCTGAACAATATTTCAGTGAGTTATACTCCAGTCATGTTATAAATCTATACCAAATTATTTGTCTGTTCATAACAATTCCAAAAAGGTATTGTTTGCACTATCTATGATGGAATGTTATGGAGTTATGGGGTAAAAATAGCAAAATGGTGACAAAGGTCAGTTTCAGTTTGTACAGGGGTCCAAACTATACCTTTTTGGAATTGTTATGAGCAGACAAATAATTGGTAATATGGTTTTTAGCATGATTGGAGCATTTTTACATTTTAACCTTTGTGTAATTCTTATTGACCCCTACCTGGCTAGAACTACCACCCTGGGATGGTTATCATACATTTTTGTGTAGGCCATGGTACACTGAGGCTGGATTCTAAGTGTCATTTTATCACCTTACATGGTACCAATTAGGTCAAAATTGATGACTGGCTCTTAGACAAGTTGTGATATTTTTTTCTTTCACATACCCGCGAATGTCCTTCAGTGTCCATCTCTGTGCCATAAGTGTCTGCATATATCGTGACAGATGTCCTTATTAACAAACATAACTATTGGCTAATGTTGCAACTGCCCAGCTTCCATGTTGTGCATCTGGGTATCTGGGGACCCTAAGCACCCGCTTGTCTCTTCATAGAATAGAGCAACAGTCCAACTTTACCAGCCAAACCTAATACCCATTTACAGCTGGATGGACTGCGACGATGCAGAGGACCAAGGACACAGACGGGTAGAATGACTGGGAATCAAACATGTTGAAAGCCCAACTCCTGTCCCACGAAGGTACCTACCCTACATAGCACCACTGATCAGCCCAAATCTATACCCTCTTACCCTGTTGATACTGTAAACTTTGGCGCTTGTAACCGACAGCTTGTTTTAAATAGTTCATAAATTTTTTTGTATGTTACTAACAACAGTTAACAACTATAAATCTATTATGTTTGAATGAAGAAATAAGTTTTGTCCTTTTAGACACGAGTACAAAATACACTATTCAGGTAGATGTGAGGACAGATATCTTAAAATCTCATGGGACAATGTTTGTCACTTGTCAAACAGTGAGTCTGCTCATGTAAGAACTCCACCCTTGTGAAATTGCTCAGTGGTGAGGTCATCCTTCATGTTTTAATCCTTGGACCAAAGCACCAGATCCTCCCTTGGTAAATAAAGCAATATAACATTAGCAGAGAATAATATTTCATCTCAAGTGTTCTGACATTGTTGCCATTCATCCAAGGGTTCAGATTCCATGTTCTACAGATCACAGGACAATATACCCAGTTCAGATAACAGCTTACAGTTGTGCTGAGTCACGTGTTTGACCCATTTGTTCTTAATACCAGTTGAAAAAGATAAGGTGTAAAGAAACAAAACAACAAAGCCTACATCAGATAAAAGATTAAAAGGCATCTAGCCAAACAAACAAAATTCTACAGTATCAGTTGGCTCAGAGCATAAGATTTTTTTTCCCCTGGACCATTCGGGGCAGTGAAGTGACCTCAAGACAAATCACAAGTCAGTGATGTCATCAATGCGACTCAGATTTGTAGTTTTTTTTTTCCCCCTCAATGTTTGGGGCCAGTGCAATATGTACACTGACTGTCATCACCAGTCTGGACCATCGTGTGTAGAGGGTGGGTGCGATGATCCTAATATCGATAATATCGATACCAACGCTGCTACGATATTGAATGATCTCGTGTAAAACGATCGATACTCAAGCTTTTTTTCTTCCCCGCACGCACTCTGCTGCTGCGCATGCAGATTCATCAAAGTCTACTCTCTGTCTCTAAGGTCAGCGCTGCGCTGTGTCACATAACACGGAGCAGCGCACCCTTGTATTGTGGTTTGTCAGCCCTCGACCTCAGGAGATTTTGTTTTAAGTTGTGTTGAGTGATATTTTTTTAAACAAAAATGTTGATTGTGATAATAAAGTATTTTGTTGTCACGTACAATGTTTGGCGAAATTCTACCCTAGGTCTTTTGGATCCTTGGATCTATGAAGCTTAAATATGAAAAAGTATCGGTATCAATATCAGCGATACTGGGCCTGTATTTACTTGGTATCGGATCAATACCAAAATTCCCGGTATCGCCCACCTCTATCACGTGTCCATGAGAGGACAAAAGCATTATATACTAGTATATCATGTAACTATGACTTTCTGTACATTTTGCACAGCAAAGACTACCTTTTTAAAAAAAAAAATGGTATACTTAAATAAAAGATTACTCAACAAAAAAAGGTACTGATAAGCTGCAATCATATTCATTGCAACTGCATGTACCGTTTGAAATTTACATAACAAAATCTATTTGCATGTTTATTTTAAAACACAAATCAAAACCAATGAATTGCAATGCATTATTATCTCAGTAGCAAGAGATGGTACAGACTGGTCAACACACAATCTCAAATTTGTGAGGAGTGTCCTGGTTTAAAAAAAAAGAACATATAAATCAATTGTCTCCCATCAGTTTTCAAATTCAGTCATGCTGTGCTTTGCTGTACTGGTATAATAATGATACAGTGTGTAGATGATGTCATCTGTGCACAAAGTACAGTAGTGTTCAGAATAATAGTAGTGCTATGTGACTAAAAAGATTAATCCAAGTTTTGAGTATATTTCTTATTGTTACATGGGAAACAAGGTACCAGTAGATTCAGTAGATTCTCAACAAGACCAAGCATTCATGATATGCACACTCTTAAGGCTATGAAACTGGGCTATTAGTAAAAAGTAGAAAAGGGGTGTTCACAATAATAGTAGTGGGCATACAGTCAGTGACTTCGTCAATTTTGTGGAACAAACAGGTGTGAATCAGGTGTCCCCTATTTAAGGATAAAGCCAGCACCTGTTGATCATGCTTTTCTCTTTGAAAGCCTGAGGAAAATGGGACGTTCAAGATATTGTTCAGAAGAACAGCGTAGTTTGATTAAAAAGTTGATTGGAGAGGGGAAAACTTATACGCAGGTGCAAAAAATTATAGGCTGTTCATCTCCAATGATCTCCAATGCTTTAAAATGGACCAAAAAAACAGAGAAAAGGGAAAACAACCATCAAAATGGATAGAAGAATAACCAGAATCGCCCGACCAGGCTTATCGGGGTTGTCGACGGTAGAAATCGGCCAGGAGGGCCGGATCCAGGATGAAGCTCCTCTTCACCCAGGAGCGTTCTTCGGGTCCTACCCCTCCCAGTCCACCAGATATTGGAACCCCCGGCCCATTCGACGACATCCAGGAGCCGGCGCACTGTCCAAGCCGGCTCCCCGTCAATGATCCGGCAGGAGGCGGCGCCGGACCGGAGCACAGAGGGGTGGGTGTGGTACGGTTTGATCCTTGACACATGAAAGACTGGGTGGATCCGCAGTGAGCCGGGAGTTGGAGCTTCACTGCGGCAGGACTGAGGATTTTGAGGATTCTGTACGGTCCAATATACCTGTCCTTGAGTTTCGGGGAGTCCACCTGGAGGGGGATGTCCTTGGTGGATAGCCACACCTCCTGCCCGGGCCGGTAAGCAGGGGCCGGGGATCGCCGGCGGTCCGCATGGGTCTTCGCCCTCTTCCGGGCCTTCAACAAGGCAGAACGGACGGAGCGACACACCCGACGGCACTTCCGCAGGTGGGCCTGGACCGAGGGCACACCGACCTCTCCCTCCACCACGGGAAACAATGGGGGCTGATAACCCAAACACACCTCAAACGGGGAGGCCGGTGGCAGAGGACACCTGGCTGTTAATACTCGATCCAGGCCAGATGTTCACTCCAGGCTGTCGGTGTGCGGACGTCACACAGCGCAGGGCTTGCTCCAATTCCTGATTGGCCTGTTCTGCCTGTCCATTGGTCTGCGGGTGATACCCGGACGAGAGGCTCACAGTGGCCCCCAGTTCCCGGCAGAAGCTCCTCCTGACGTGTGAGGAGAACTGGGGACCACGATCAGAGACGATATCGGTAGGTATCCCATGCAGACGGACGACGTGGTGGACCAGGAGGTCTGCTGTCTCCTGGGCTGTTGGGAGCTTCGGGAGGGCCACGAAGTGGGCCGCCTTGGAGAATCGGTCCACTATCGTGAAGATGGTGTGTTGCCCTGGGACGGCGGGAGGCCCGTGACGAAATCCAGGCCGATATGGGACCAGGGGTGATGAGGCACAGGAAGCGGCTGGAGAAGTCCTTGGGACCTTTTGTGGTCTGCCTTGCCCCTGGCACAGGTGGTGCAGGCCTGGATGTACTCCCGGACTCGGCCTCCATAGACGCCCACCAGAAGCGCTGCTGGACAACTGCCACGGTCCTTCACACCCCTGGATGACAGGAGAGCTTGGAACCATGACAGAAGTCCAAGACTGCAGCTCTGGCCTCTGGTGGGACGTACAGACGGTTCTTCGGACCAGTTCCGGGGTCCGGGCTTTGTGCCAGGGCCCCCGGACGATCTTCTCCACGTCCCAGGTGAGGGTGGCCACGATAGTGGACTCAGGCAGGATGGGCTCCGGTGGATCCGACAGTGCAGTTTTGACCTCCTCTTCGTGTACCCGGGACAAGGCATCCGACCTCTGGTTCTTGGTCCTGGGGCGATAGTGATCCGGAAGTCAAAACACCCGAAGAACAGTGACCAGCAGGCTGCCTGGGGTTCAGCCGCTTGGCGGTCCTGATATACTCCAGGTTCCGATGGTCAGTGAAAACCGTGAACGGCACAGATGCTCCCTCCAACAGGTGTCTCCACTCCTCAAGAGCCTCTTTCACCGCAAGGAGTTCTCGATTGCCGACGTCATAGTTCCGTTCAGCCGGGGTCAACCTGCGAGAAAAGTAGGCACACGGGTGAAGAACCTTATCGGTCTCTCCCGCTGGGATAGCACGGCTCCTATCCCTGAGTCAGAGGCGTCCACTTCAACCACGAACTGGCGGCTAGGGTCGGGCTGCACCAAAACTGGCGCAGTAGAGAACCGTCGTTTCAACTCTTTGAACGCGGCTTCACACCGATCTGACCAGGTGAAGGGGACTTTTGGAGAGGTCAGGGCTGTCAGGGGGCTAACTACCTGACTGTAGCCCTTAATGAACCTCCTATAGAAATTACGCGAAAGCGAGGAACTGTTGCAGCTTCCTACGGCTTGTTGGTTGGGGCCAATCCCTCACCGCCACAACCTTGGCCGGATCAGGGGCGACGGAGTTAGAGGAGATGATAAACCCCAGGAAGGACAAAGACGTGCGGTGAAACTCGCACTTCTCGCCCTTCACAACAGTCGGTTCTCTAACAACCGCTGCAAGACCTGACGTACATGCTGGGAACATGGGTCTCAGGATCGGAGAAAAGATGAGAATATAGTCCAGATATACAGAAGACGAATCGGTGCAGGAAGTCCCGCAAGGACGTCGTTAACCAAGGCTTGGAACATCGCGGGGGCGTTGGTTGAGGCCGACCGGCATGACCAGGTACTCAAAGTGACCTAACGGGGTTTTAAATGCCGTCTTCCATTTGTGTCCCTTCCGGATCCGAACCAGGTGATACGCATTTCTAAGATCCAGCTTAGTAAGATTTTGGCTCCATGCAGGGGGGTGAACACGGAATCCAACAATGGCAGCGGGTATCGGTTGCGAACCGTAATCTCATTCAGCCCCCTGTAAATCAATGCATGGACGGAGTCCGCCATCTTTCTGCCCACAAAAAAGAAACCTGCACCATCGGGGAGGTGGAGTTCCGGATCAGCCCGGCAGCTAATGAGTCCCGGATGTAGGTCTCCATTGATTCTCGCTCAGGTCGTGAGAGGTTGTACAGCCTGCTGGACGGGAACTCAGAGCCTGGAACCAAATCAATGGCACAATCGTATGGATGGTGCGGGGGAAGGGTGAGTGCCAGATCCTTGCTGAAGACGTCAGCAAGATCGTGGTACTCAACCGGCACTGCCGTCAGATTGGGAGGGACTTTGACCTCCTCCTTAGCATGTAAACCGGGAGGAACAGAGGATCCTAAACACACCCGATGGCAGGTTTCGCTCCATTGAACCACCACCCCAGACGGCCAATCAATCCGGGGATTGTGCTTCAACATCCATGGGAAGCCCAAAATCACGCGGGAGGTAGAAGGAGTTACAAAAAACTCAATCTCCTCCCGATGGTTTCCAGACACCACCAGAGTTACTGGTGTGTCTTGTGGTGTGATTAAAGGGAGGAGGGTGCCATCTAGTGCCCGCACCTGCAATGGCGAAGGAAGCGCCACCAGAGGGAGCCCTACTTCCCTTGCCCATCTGCTGTCTAGCAGATTCCCTTCTGACCCCGTGTCCACCAGTGCTGGGGCTTGAAGGGGTTAAATCCCCGCTCAGGATTGTAACTGGGAGTCGTGTGGCAATCTGTGTGTGTCCCACGTGAATGTTATGACCCCCCTTAGCCAGTCTCTAAGGGCGGTTGTTGTCATTGTGGCCGTTTGGGGCAGTTTTTCTGTATGTGCTCCTTTGAGCTGCAGAGAAAACACTCCCCGCAGACCAGCCTCCTCATTTTGGCCCTGTGCGTTTCCCCTAACAACGTCAGCAGGGGGAGCTGTTGCCCCACGGAGCACTGCGGCTGTGGAGCGTGGGGAGGGCGGCCCCTTTTTGAACCCGGAAAGGAGAGGGACGGCGCGTATCCGGCCACGTCCTTCGCCTCGCTCCCGACGGCGTTCCTCCAACCGATTGTCTAACCGTATAACGAGATCGATAAGCCCATCTAAATCCCGCGGTTCTTCCTTAGCTACAGATGCTCCTTCAGGACCGATTGACAGTCCGTTTATGAAGGCGGCGCGGAGCGCAAAGTTATTCCAGCCGGACCTCGCAGCCACGATGCGGAAGTCGACTGCATATTCGGCTGCGCACCGGCGCCCTGTCGCATTGACAGCAGCACTGTTGAAGCGGTCTCTCCTCTGTTAGGGTGATCAAACACTGTTCTGAACTCCCCCACGAACCCAGTGTATGCTGATAACAACCGTGAATTCTGTTCCCAGAGCGCCGTAGCCCAGGCGCGTGCCTTACCCCGAAGCAAGTTAATAACATAAGCCACCTTGCTAGCGTCAGACGCGTACATCACGGGTCGTTGTGCAAAGACAAGCGAACACTGCATCAGAAAGTCCGCGCACGTCTCCACACAACCCCGGTACGGCTCTGGGGGACTAATGTATGCTTCGGGATGGTGGGGGGGGTTTGTTGAACGACCAGTGGAATGTTAATATCCGGCACCGGGTCGGCAGGAGGAGGAGCCGCAGCAGCGCTCTGATCGTGCGCTTCCACCTGTGCGGTGAGAGCCTCCATCCTGCGATTAAGGATGACGTTTTGCTCGGACATCAAATCCAGCCGAGCGGTAAAGGCGGTGAGGATTTGCTGCAACTCACCGAGCACGCCTCCTGCAGACGCCTGTGCACCCTGCTCTTCCATTGGCTGTCCAACAGATGGGTGACGCCCCTCGGGATCCATGACGCTGGCCGAGATATCCTGTCGTGAAAGTGTAGTGACACGGACCCACAACAGGGGGCGCAAATGAACGGTCAATAGATGAGCCAAAAGTAACAATTTAATGTTGTGAAGGTGCACAATGAATATACAGACAATCTCAGTATCTGATAACAGTTAATCCACAAGGTGACGTGTGGGCAGGCTCGAGGATAGAAGACGTCTGTCTTGAGAAGAGCCGGAACCACACGATTTCCGCCGCCACCAAACCTGGTGAATACTGGAGCCACGAAGTCCCGAATTCCCAGGTGATCACCATCCCCGACTGTCGGATCTGGTACTGCTGGCGAAGAGCAAAGACAGTCAAGTGTGGGGGTGTGTACACCCCGTAACAACAACGGTGGGAATGCCACCTCCACCTCTAACACACACTCATGCAGCGTCTGTGTAACCACTTATCTGACGTAGGATGAAAACAGTCGCGACCCACGCCGGTCCTCTGGTTGACAGCTGCAACACAATAGCACTTGGAATCAATCAATATAGGCAGAGAAAGTTACCTCCATAGAAGTACGATATCTCGGCGATGAGGTGGAGATGACGTCTGGGTTTTATGGAGTGAGATGATGAAGAATGAGTGGCAGCTGTCAGGAAATAATGAGTGACAGCTGTCACTCCCGGCTGTGTCCGTGGCGGCAGCGCCCTCTCGTGCCTGAAGCCCGCACTTCAGGCAGGGCGCCCTCTGGTGGTGGGCCAGCACTACCTCCTCTTCTGGCAGCCCACACAACACCTGGTAGGATTAACTTGAATTCATTTAATGTTGTTTGTGTATTCTATCTTGCACTGCCCATGGACTCATGGGGGGAACCTGAAATTTTCTGTTTTTTGAGAAAAGGTTATTTTCCCCAACATTATCCAGAACTCAGTGGCTGAGTCAGAACCATAAGCTCCGAAGCTTTGCTCAAACTCTCTCTAAAGTCTTCACGAGGCTGCTGACGTATCAGGTGACAGGTTTTCAGCGAATCAGTGATTTGAGAATACTGCCGTCAGGACGCTGTAAGCAGATGTTAACAGCTATTTCGGGTGCATGTCTTAATCCTCTCTTTTAATTAAGAAACAATGCGCTGTGGTCTGGTCTGGTCTGATTTAGTCATTAACAGAAAATAAACGGGAGATATTTTTATTTTGGCATGATATTTCTTACTTGAGCGTGAGAGCGTAAGACTGATCCTAAAAGCATGAGTCTCACGCCAGAGAGTTGGCAACCCTGTTTTCATGATTTTCCTTTACAAATCATTGGTTGTTTGGATCAGAAATTTCAGATAATATATCATATAGCAGACAAACAGAGATATTTGAGAAGTGAAATGAAGTTTATAGGATTTACAGAAAGTGCAATAATTATTTAAACAAAATTATGCAGGTGCACCAATTTGGGCATCCCAACAGAAAAAATACATCAATATTTAGTCGATCCACCTTTTGCAGAAATAACAGCCTCTAAATGCTTCCCATAGCTAACAGTGAGAGTCTGGATTCTGGTTGCAGGTATTTTGGACCATTCTTCTTTACAAAACATCTCAGGTTTGTTGGTTTCCGAGCATGGACAGCCCACGCAAAATCACACCACAGATTTTCAATAATATTCAGGTCTGGGGACTGAGATGGCCATTCCAGAACATTGTACTTGTTCCTCTGCATGAATGTCTTAGTAGATTTTGAGCAGTGTTTAGGGTTGTTCTTGTTGAAAGATCCAGCCACGGCGCAACTTCAACTTTGTCACTGATTCATGAACATTGTTCTGAAGAATCTGCTGATACTGACTGGAATCCATGTGACCCTCAACTTAAACAAGATTCCCAGTACCTGCACTGGCCACACAGCCACACAGCATGATGGAACCACCTCCACATTTTACTTGGAATGCTGTGTTCTTTTTCAGCCATACATACCGCCCCATGTTATGTCCAGATAACTCAATTTTAGTTTCATCAGTCCACAGCACCTTATTCCAAAATGAAGCTGGCTTGTCCAAATGTGCTTTAACATACCTCAATCAACTCTGTTTGTGGTGTGTATACAGAAAAGGCTTCCTCTGCATTACAGCATCATACAGCATCTCTTTGTGCAATGTGTGCTGTATGGTTTAACGATGCACAGAGATATGAAGGGTCAAAGTGATCAAAATTAATTGAAATATTGAATGTGGTAAATATGAACGCAGTAAAACATAGATTGTGGTAAAAATGAAAGCAGTAAAACTTTGAATGTGGTGAAAATGAAAGCAGTAAAACAATGTGGTTAAAAGTTGAAAGCAGTAAATACTGAAGGTGTTAAAAATCAAAAGGATAAAACTGGACTTGATAAAAATGGAAGGTGTGAAGTACTGAACAGAAAATGAGTGACGTAAAAAACATCTGATTAATATTGCCCCTTTGAAATTAGAATCGTTAAATTTGGATGCCATTAAAATCACATTATGGTAAATATTAATCTTTTAAATAGTAAGGTAAGTCCCTTCGGCTGATCCCTTGTTTGCACTCAGGGTCGCCACAGCAAATCCAAGGTGGATCTGCATGTTGAATTGGCAAGGTTTACACTGGATGCCCTTCCTGATGCAACTTCCACATTGCATGGAGAAATGTGCAGGGGGGATTTGAACCCGGAACCTTCTGCACTGAAACCAAGTGCATTAACCACTTGGCCACCACGCCTGCAATATTAATCTTATAATATTATGTCTTAAAAATATAACATTGGCTAATTTAATTTCACTGCCTCGATTTTAGCACCTCCACTTTACCCACTTCAATTGTATCATTTGCTGTACTCGATTTAATGTTGAATGTTTTCATTCACTGCCTCAATTTTAGCACCTCCACTTTACCCACTTCAATTTCATCATTCACCGTGTCAACTGTGTAATTTTGCTCACTTCCGGTAGATCGGAATATAGCAGCAGCCACTGTGCGACCAGTGTGCGGCAGCGGACATTTGTAGTCCAGAGCCACTGCGCATGTCACTGTCCACGGGGTGGCACTATTGGAGTCACAGGCGAAGAGCGCCCAAATCTGTTTAGCATTGACTCGACCGGCATATATGTTTTACTGCGTTTATATTTACCACAATCAATATGTCAATTAATTTTGATCACTTTGACCCTCATACAGAGACACTATCTGCAGCAAGATCATGTTGTAGGTCTTTTGAAGCAGGTCTGTGGGTTGACTATGACTGTTCTCACCATCCTTCGATTCAGCTTGCCTGTGGTGCATTTGGGTGGCTCAGAAAACGAGTATTCAAAGATAAAGACCTTCCAGATACCAAAATTCTTGTCAATATAGCTGTCATTCTATCCTACACTATTGCATGTGAGCGAGACCTAGACAACCTCAATATTTCCTTCATAAAATCCTGGTATCAAATGACAAGCTAGATGTACAAATGTTAGTGTGTTGGAGGAGGCAAACATTACCAGCACTTACACCAAAGTTGTCTGTAATCAGCTGTGTTGAACAGGGCACCTCAAGTGTACTTTAAAGAGATGCAGCATTGACATAGAAAAGTGTGAAGATCTAGCCACAGAATGTCCCATCTGAAGACACGTAGTTGCCAGTGGCACTGAGTGGTATGAGGCAAGCCTTCGCCAAGAAGCTATGAAAAAGACAGTGAGAAGGAAAGAGTGGGAAAACAGAGGCAGCTCCTCCCTTCCTGCTGAAACCATGACCAGCTGTCCAGTATGCTGCAGAATATATAAATTGAGGATTGGCCTCATCAGTCACTTACGGGCACACAAATAGGAGGACAAGCCTACTCATTTCGAGTAATCTCCAAAGACATCCCTTGTAAATCCAATGCCATCACTTTCGAATGAAAGTTCAGAAGCTTTGTTACTGGACGTAGCAGCGTTCATTTCACTCTGTCTGTCGGGAAGTTTCTGCTATTCCTAAACTGTATGTCACACACAGAGAAATGCCAAGTAAGACATTTTCCAGGAATGCACCTGCTAACTCCTCGAGAGAGAGGCATAACTAGTAATAACTAGTAATAAAATACATCAGCGACCACTAATTATTACCGCATGTACCCTTCCCTCAGATTTGTGCCTCGAGACAATCCTGTCTTGGAGGTCTACAGACAATTCCCTTTGACTTCATGCTTGGTTTGTGCTCTGACATGCATTGTCATTGTAGGACCTTATATGTAGACAGGTGTGTGCCTTTCCAAATCATGGCCAATCAACTGAATTTACCCCAGGTGGACTCCAATTAAGCTGTAGAAACATCTCAAGGATGATCAGTGGAAACAGGATTGCACCTTCATGGAAAATGTATGTACATGTGATTTCTTAGATTTTTTTTTTTTAATTTGCAAAAATCTCGAAACTTTTTTCACATTGTCATTATGGGGTATTGTGTGTAGAATTTTGAGGGGAAAAAAATAAATTCATCTATTTTGGAATAAGGCTGTAATATAACAAAATGTGGAAAAAGTGAAGTGTGCACTGTATTAGATTAATACAGAAATAAACTGTTTCGGAGCAGTTTCCACTATATTGGATTATTTTGTTCTCTACTCTGACTGGTTGTCACCATGTGCTTCCCAGCCTCCCTTGTGCAAGTCGGGGGAAGCCCCCACATGATCGATGACATTGATGTGGTCTGTATCGTAGACTGTATGGGTCACTGTCAAACGTAGTTCAAGGCTGTCTGTTCGTTTAAATTTTTTCCCTTCAGTGGAAATAACTATTAATTTTTTTTTTCAGACAAAGCAACTTTTGATCATATTTGCTAATGTCTTATTGTGAATCCCCTATTTAAAGGCTAATAAATAAAATTATAGTGGTGCCAAAGAAATTTTTTTTTTTTTTATCTCATATCTTTAAAAACCCAAACGTTGACACTTTTAACCCCTTCATAGTCAGGACACACACATTGGAAGCATTGGGTTGTCAAAAAGTCATGCACATGGTGTTGATTTTTAACTCACCAAGAAAGTTATAATGGATTTTATTGAACTTTGTGACAATTTAAGATGTTGCTGCTGGGACGAGTAAGCTGTTTTGTCTGTATAATGACATCAGATGGTGCTGTTTTCAAAGTCTTGTTTGTTTGAAGGAAGGCACATCCTTGGTGGCTGTGGTTTTCAATGCTTAAATGCATTTTAAAACCAAGTCTTAAGTTTAACCTCGCTGCTATTTTAGGGATTTTTGAACATACAAGTAGAAAATAGTATGCCTATTATTCTCTCACAGAGTGGTTCCATGGAAACAGCTGACCTTAGAACTGCTGTTGATTTTTATTTTTAATAGGAGACAAACCTGCTTCTGTTGGTAGGTTTGTGTGATGGGTTAAAAGCAGAGGACACATTTTGGCATACCCATTGTACATTGATGATAAACATATTCTTCTTCTGCACATTGAATATGGAGAATGCAGAACAGTAATCTAATGGCAGCAAACATGCCATGTTATGAAAAGCTTCTTCAACTATCACTTTCCAATGAAATATCTCTTTAAAAATGCCAGTGTTGATTTATTGCAGCTGTTTGTAATATTTCTCAATATGATGGTGAGCCAAAGGGCTTTTTCCAAATAACAAATTCCACTGCTGACTTGAAATGCACCAGATGTTGAATGTTAACACTGTCTTTGAATAAGAGACTAAAAAAAGTTATTTTTACTCAAATTTCCACTTCAAATATCTGTTTGTAATCATAAATTATTGTGTGGTTGGCTCTTAGTTAACAAATACACTGATAAACTATTCGTAATTGTATTACTGTTTTTTAAGTGTGAAAAGTAGCATAATCAGTCAAATAATTTTTGCATAACTGCTGCTGTGTTGTTACACTCACCTAAAATAAAAAGTGTTAGTAACACCAAGAGTTTGCCTGAAACACTGTGCAACATTTGTAAATTAATACTCTGAAGTGATACACAATAACAGATGAAAGAAAACATCTCCAGAAATGAGTGGCAGAAGATGTTTTTTATACAGGGGTACCTGAACTGAATTTTCCTACGATGGAAGTTAGCATTGTGTACTTTGCTCATACCGCAGTGGTTGTGGTGGTTTGAAATACTATAATTTGAAGGACAGTATTTCCAGATGTATTCCGTCTCACTCTGACAGCTAGAAGCTTGCTACAACTCATAACTTTGTGATGTGATATCTAAATATTACAGTTATTGTTATGGTTACATTATTCCTTTTTTTATTTAAGCAAGTCACATTTATGATGCATTATTTTAACAATTTTTAATAATGACAAAGAAAGCTGTGTGATTAAGAATTGGTTAATTATAGTACTTTAAAGACTGCTATGGTGTTTTTTTTTTTAAAAGAGTGACTTGAGAGTACCTGTAAACGTCGCCTTCCTTCCTCCAGGTGAGTAAGCTACTTCAGTAAATTAAGCAATCTTAAACAGGTGGGAAATCTGAAAAAATATTTGCTGCTTGCTCCACCCGTGGTTCCCAACCTTGGTTCCAAGAACCCCCCCAGGGGGTTTTGTCTGCTTTAAGGTTGTCAAAATGTGTACACATTCTACATAAAGCCATAACAACACAGCTGTGAATTTGTGAAATGCATCCCAGGTATACTGAATATATATGGTATGATCCAAATGTCCGCAAAACTCCATACATAGCAATAATAATGCAATAATCTGTGGCGCACGCGCAACATGCAATGAACTGTTCGGATATAATTCCCCAAGTCAGATCACCACCTGTGGTTACAGTGTGTCCTGCTCTACAAGTTAAACCTGCTTTGCATGTAAATGTGCCACCACTTGAGGTTACACCGTGTTCCCTTGCCTACCATATGTTAACAAGCCGAGACATGCATATCACTGCTTTCCCAGCAGGACCCCTGTGTGGTTGATGTACGATTGTCTGTTGTCAAAGCTGTTTTCCTGTCTCGGCTTGTTGCAGGGAAGTGCAGACAAAGGTCTCTGTATCCCTGCAGGTGACGAGCGACTGTGTGCTCCTGCTGTGCAAGCAATTAACCAGCCTGGCCCCTTTGATGTTTTAAGATGCGCTGACACTTGCACGCCTTTGATGCATGCACTTGCACACACTGTGTTGTGCAGGAGAGTAAACTCGTCTTTAACAGGTGCAGACTGAACGTGAGAGGGGCGCTGGAGTGTGAAACTGCGCAAAGAGAATTTTGAAATGTTCAAAAAATCTTTCACGCATAAATGTCTTGCAATGTGGCGCGATCTGCTCGCCAACACTATGTGCAGCTCGTCGCGTAAAGAAGTGAACAGAGTAAGTGATTGCGTCAGCGCATGGCATCAGAGCACAGCTCGTCTGAAGGATTACATATTTTGCAGCAGTCAGGCAGCTGAGAGGACCTGAGCTCAACTCTACCCCAGCAGAAGGGGCCTGGCTGCCAGGCTGCTATAAAAACATTCACAGCGTACAGTGGTCTAGCCATGAGGCAGACATCCTGAAAAAGAAAGCATATTTGATTTGTGGTTTTGATTTATAAATCAAATTAATCTGGACAGAATAACTACATTAATGTCAACTCTGACATTTTTACAAAGTGAAAATATAACACATATCTTTTCATTTAAAATACTGCACTAATTCTGAATGTTTTGAACATTAACACACACAGATGTCAAAAGGCATTATGGGTAAAATGAGCCTCCCTCATCACTAATTGGTTGATGTAAAAGCCAACACACAAGTAACGAACACGTGTGTTCGTTTTTACAAATAAATGTGAATTTGTAAAATATGTCATTTTTTCATTTGTAAAAAAAGGCATTTGCAAAACTAACAATTCTGTTTGTTGTGATTCAATTCTACAACCAGGCGCCATTCACACTGCCATCCAGTAGATGGCAGTGTTCTATGCATTTTGACCCATCTACTGTGGTAGACTTCAGAAGATGGAAGACCCGTCCAAACCCAGTTACCATCAATGGAACAGAGGTGGGCATTGTGGACTACTACAAGTACCTGGGTGTCCACATAGACAACAAACTGGACTGGACTGTAATTACAGATGATGTGTATAAGAAAGGTCAGGGCCAACTGTACGTCCTCAGGAGATTCAGATCTTTCAATGTCTGCAGAAATATGTTGCAGATGTTTTATCTTTCTGTGATCTCCAGGGTCATCTTCTGTGCTGTATTGTGCTGGGGCAGTAGACTGAAAGCAGCTGACATGAACAGACTCATCAGGAGAGCTGGCTCTGTCCTGGGGGTTGAGCTGAAGTCTGTGATGGAGGTGTCAGAGAGGAGGATGCTGAGGAAGCTGCTCAGCATCCTGGACAACACTTCCCAACCCCTGCATGGCAGACTAACGTCCTGTTAGAGCACCTTCAACCACAGACTGAGACCACCGAGGTGCACCACAGAATGCCAAGGGAGGTCTTTCCTACCTGTGGCAATCAAACTGTATAATTCCTCCCCCTTCTACAGGATGAATACATAATGAACAGAGTTATTCAGAGTTCATTTATTCAGTTATGTACAATATTGTCAAACACCTTATGCAATACGTATATCTTCCAATCATTTTGAATAAATTTGTTGTACTTATTGTAAATAAATAAATTGATTTCTATTTAATACTAAGACTTTCTATACTTGTGGATTTAACTAACCATTGTTTACTGTTTACTATTTCTGTACTCTGACAAAATAATTTCCTTTGGGATAAATAAAGTTGATCTTTATCTTTATCTTCTACCAGAACTGCGTATTTTCTAAGAAATTGCTGATATCAGCCTGGAAACAAAAAAGAATGCATTTTTCCAATATAAAAAAGAGTAAGATAAGAGAAACTGCACACAGTGCAGCTTTTAGTTGTTTCAACAACAGTAACAGTTTCATTGAAAGATTTTCATAAAAGAAAACTGATCAAATCTAACCTTCAGTTGCCCGTGTGCCTTTGGGTAAACTGTAGGTGAAATTTAATGAGGTTTTTTAAAGTCCTATTTACTGCTCCTCCATTAAGTTATGGCTGCCAATTAGGGTTGAGCTTGATACTCGTTTCAGACGAGTATCCGATATGGATAAAGCATTTTTGACGAGCACGAGCATGATCTGAATAAAACTCATCAATATCTGTGCTGTGCTGAAGGAAAATTCTCATTGGCTAACTGACTGTCTTCACGCTCTGTGATTGGCCAGTCACACACACAGCGCCTGCCCCTCCCTACACAGACTCGTCTGCAGCTTCTCACACACACACAGACAGGATCTCTCTCTGTGCTTGGCTGAATTCTACCTCATGTTGCTGTGTCAGTACTCTAAGTTTTCTTCAGCTCGCCTCTTTTTCGGTTTGTCTGATATTTTAAATTACTTAGTGAACTTGTTTCATATCGTACGCAGTGCTTTTGACAAGACAAGAGCTGAAAATGGCTCCTGTCGCATCGGTCACTGCCTCCACTCCTGTCTTTATTTATTTTTTAACCGTTTGTTTGCTCTTCATTTTGTTGGTGATATAAAGTCAGTTGGAAAACTTTGTTCCTACTGAACGTGGTGCTTTTGAGAAGAAAACAGTGAACAAGGCTGACATATTATTTCCCTGTTTGCCATCACTGGATGTTTGCATGAATCACCAAGTTCACAGACCACTTACACACATACACACACATACAGCTGAACATACAAAGTATCCTATATTAATATTTGTATTGAATATGGCAGCATGCAGTATCTGACACTTTCTTACTGCTGTTCATAAAATTAGTCAGTCGAACAACCTCTCTCCCTCAGTCACACACAGACACAGAAACACCTTAATCAATATCGTTTAACTTTGTGTGGAAAAAAATGCCAAGAATGTTAGGTAGTAAAAATAAATAATTGAAAAAAAAAATCAGTTTGATCATAAAATAAAAAAAGAAAGTTGTGTTGAGTATGACAACTCTTGTTCATGCATACTTAGTTCATAATTTCCGACTACACTGAATGTCAATTCTGAGGCTGTTCTGTTATTCATTCATACACTTAAGAATATTCATGTTCTGAGTTCATAAAACAACTTGTTCTGTAAATAGTCCTCTTACTTTTGTGATCAAAAACACTGATTTGAATCTCAATTTTAAGGCTGTTCTGTAAATAGTTTTCAAATAAACAATAAATATAGCAACTTCTGATCAATCCAGATCAATTTCAGACTTAAAATAATGTACTGATTTAAGCCCCAGCCATTTCGGATTAAACCACACCCACTTCCGATTTAGGCCCCACCCACTACTACTACCCACTTTAGATGGTTGAACAGATACAGATAGTGGTGTACTCGCTCATCCCTAGTGGCGATGCAGTTGTCAAAAGTTGTACAATGCACAGCTGTTGCAATCACACCCATAGTAGCCTATAACTCTTTTGGAATTGCCATGGATGTCTTGGTAGCTTCCCTCACTAGTATCCTTTGCACGGTCATTCAGTTTTTGAGAACTCTTTCTAAATGATCAACGTAAAGTCAAAGACATTTGCCTGAACATATTTTAAAATCTGGAGTTAAAACATAGGGGCATCAGTAAATCTGATGGGGGTGTATATTGTACAGTGAGGACAATAAGTATTTGAACACCCTGTGATTTTGCAGAAATCATGGAGAGGTCTGAAATTTTCATCTTAGGTGCATGTCCATTGTGAGAGACATAATCTAAAAAAAAAAAAAACACAAATCACAATGTATGATATTTTTTTTAATAATTTATTTGTATGTTACTGCTGCAAATACTTGTAAGTATTTGAACCCCTACCAACCAGCAAGAATTCTGGCTCACACAGACCTGTTAATTTTTCTTTAAGAAGCCCTCTTATTCTGCACTCTTTACCTGTATTAACTGCACTTGTTTGAACTTGTTACCTGTATAAAAATCACATGTTCACACACTCAATCAATCACACTCCAACCTGTCCACCATAGCCAAGACCAAAGAGCTGTCTAAGGACACCAGGGACAAAACTGTAGACCTGCACAAGGCTGGGATGGACTACAGGACAACAGGCAAGCAGCTTGGTAGAAGACAACAACTGTTATGATTATTTATTAGAAAGTGGAAGAAACACAAGATGACTGTCAATCTCCCTCGGTCTGGGATTCCATGCAAGATCTCACGTGGTGGGGTATGGATGATTCTGAGAAAGCTCAGAACTACACAGGAGGACCTGGTCAATGACCTGAAGAGAGCTGGGATCACAGTCACAAAGATTACATTAGTAACACATGATGCTGTCATGGTTTAAAATCCTGCAGGGCAGCAAGGTCCCCCTGCTCAAGCCAGCACATGTCCAGGCCCGTTTGAAATTCACCAGTGACCATCTGGATGATCCAGAGGAGGCATGGGAGAAGGTCATGTGGTGAGATGAGACCAAAATAGAGCTTTTTGGAATCAACTCTACTTACCATGTTTAGAGGATGAGAACAACCCCAAGAAAACCATCCCAACCGTGAAGCATAGGGGTGGAAACATCATACTCTGGGGGTGCTCTTCTGCAAAGGGGACAGGACGACTGCACTGTATTGAAGGGAGGATGGATGGGGTCATGCATTGCGAGATTTTGGCAAACAACCTCCTTCCCTCAGTAAGAGCATTGAAGATGGGTCATGGCTGGGTCTTCCAGCATGACAATGACACCAAACACACAGCCAGCGCTACTAAGGAGGTGCTCCGTAAGAAGCATTTCAAGGTCCTGGAGTGGCCTGGCCAGTCTCCAGACCTGAACTCAACAGAAAATCTTTGGAGGGAGCTGAAACTCCAAACCTGAAAGATCTAGAGAACATCTGTAATGAGGAGTGGACCAAAATCCCAGTTGCAGTGTGTGCAAAACTGATGAAAAACTACATGAAATGTTTGACCTCTGTAATTGCAAACAAAGTCTACTGTACCAAATATTAACATTGATTTTCACAGGTGTTCAAATGCTTATTTGCATCAGTAACATATAAATAAATTATTAAAAAATCATACATTGGGATTTCCGGATTTTATTTTTTAGATTATGTTTCTCACAGTGGACATGCACCTAAGATGAAAATTTCAGACCCCTCCATGACTTGCAAAATTGCAGGGTGTTCAAATACCTATTTTCCTCACTGTACGAGGTCTATCAGAAAAGTATCCGACCTTATTATTTTTTTCAAAAACCATATGGATTTGAATCACGTGTGATTGCGTCAGACAAGCTTGAACCCTCGTGCGCATGCGTGAGTTTTTCCACGCCTGTTGGTTGCGTCATTCGCCTGTGAGCAGGCTTTGAGTGAGGAGTGGTCCACCCCCTCGCAGCTTTTCATTATCAGGAAATGGCGGAATGATTTGGGCTTTTTTTCCATCAGAATTTTTTTCAGAAACTGTTAGAGACTGGCAGCTGGAAACCATTCGAAAAATTTATCTGGCTTTCGGTGAAAATGTTACGGGCTTGGTAGAGAGTAAGGAGCGTTACTGTCGCTTTAAGGACGGCCCCCAGCGGCTGTGGGGCACACCGCACTCCAAAGCCGCCATCGACAGGCTGAACAACCATTTCATTTCTAAACGGATGGCTGTCTGGATCCGTGACCATCGTGTGCCATTTCTCTGGTTATCACAAGAGCTGGACATCAATCATTTTCCGGCAGATTTCACTTTTATCAAGAGATTTTGTCATGGAAAGCCGATCGGAGGCTTCGTGCATCACGATGGATTCGCTACTGGAGCGAGACAAAACCACCTCTGTTTTGGTCTCACAGGACGGCTTTAAGATGCCGTTCAGACAGCTGTCGGTGGTTTTTCCATCTAGTGATTATCAGAGAAATTGTGGATGTGCCTGGACATGCCAGAACATGTCCCGCGAGGCTTCATCACGGCGCTGCTTTGCGCCATGCGGCACCGCCGCGACGCGCGGAATTCCTCCGCACGTCTGTCTCAATGTGCTGAAAAAGTGCTGATGTCCACGTCTTTTCACAATTCCTGTGCTAGTCAGACAACGTCCCGGATAAAACACAGCATCCAGTTTGGAAATGAACGGCACATTCCACTGTTACAAGGCTCCGCTTGGCTTTCCATGACAAAATCTCTTGTTAAAAGTGGAAAATGGTTGATGTCCAGCTCTTGTGATAACCAGAGAAATGGCACACGATGGTCACGGATCCAGACAGCCATCCGTTTAGAAATGAAATGGTCGTTCAGCCTGTCGATGGCGGCTTCGGAGCGCGGCGCGCCCCACAGCCGCTGGGGGCCGTCCTTAAAGCGACAGTAACACTCCTTATTCTCTACCAAGCCCGTAACATTTTCACCGAAAGCCAGATAAATTTTTCTAATGGTTTCCAGCTGCCAGTCTCTAACAGTTTCTCAAAAAATTCTGATGGAAAAAAAGCCCAAATCATTCCGCCATTTACTGACAATGAAAATCCGCCAAGGGGGTGGACCACTCCTCACTCAAAGCCTGCTCACAGGCGAATGACACAACCGACAGGCGTGGAAAAACTCACGCATGCGCATGAGGGTTCAAGCTTGTCTGACGCAATCACACGTGATTCAAATCCATATGGTTTTTGAAAAAATAATAAGGTCGGAAACTTTTCTAATAGACCTCATACTTACAAGTGTATATATTACATTATCCAATGTTACCCCGGTGTTCTACACAGAAAATAACCATATCTTCAGCCATTCAAGTCTTAAAAAACATTGAATGTACTCGAGACCACAAAGTAAGCAAAAGGTCCAGCTGACAAATATCACAAGTCAGCGACTGAGCTGAAACATTGTTCTTCTTTGTACAATGGATCCAGTTCCACACGGTTGAGTTATAAATCCAAATATTGACATAGGAATAGAAAAATAGCCACCATACACACAAATATATTTTGTCATATACACTTTGGGATATAAAGATTTTAAATGTTTGCACTATATATATTTACTTTGAGAGGACATAACACTGTAAAACATGCCTTCACCATTTGAAATTGTGATAACTTATGATCAGTGAATAAAGGCACTTCTTTTGCCTCATGTAACAGTGATTGCTGACTCACAACAGCATTAGCTGGCACTGGTGATGCGCTTCTTTGCTTTCTTAACATTTCCTGCTTAACCAGTGATTGTTGACACTTGTCTTTAGTTTGTTGTTCCCTGTTTACTGTGTGTCATTGTTATGGGTAAAACTGCCAGTATTTTTCCATGCAACAGTTCAGCTTTATATGAGCATTGTGCACAATGATGCTAAGCATGCGCATAAGTACAGTATGGGATGACTTCTGAAACAAAGTCTGGGGCCCACAAAGGAAACAAAGCCTGATTACCCGATAAATGGTTGTGCAATGTTGCCAAAACAAGACAATCTGAAGAAAATACTGCTAATTAGAATTTCGTTTGATTAATTAATACAACAACATTGGAAGTCTTTATATATATATACATATATATATATGAATCAAAGAATACCGATGCAATTCTTTTATTTTAAAAGAATGTCTTTCTTCACTTTGACCTAAAGATAATAGCTGTTGTCAAGACGCAAAGTTTTATGGCTATGTGTTTTCATGGGGAAGGTTGAAGTTGTAAAATTTGGGTTTTCCTGGCCTGGAGAAACTCAGATTCTGATGTGAAGCCATTATAATATCATGTAATTCATAGTGACCGAAAATTCACTGATAAAAAGGCAAGGGCTCCCCTTTGAAGAACTTTGAATTACAGTTCTGTTTTGCTGTGAAGCCCAGTGTTGGCCCATTGGGGGGGAGGTTCTCAGGCTTATTTTCTGACCTCCAGATGGCACAAGAATTTCTCAAGTGGGAGTGAAGATACCGTCTCTGTCTGCAGTTCAAAACTCAGGTTTTTGTTGAGACAGTATTAATATATTTATTTAATTAGGGCGAATCGAGGCCATGCGCTACACTACTATGGAAACCACCTGGACAACTAAGAGCCTTCACAGAAACATTAGATTTAGAACTTCAATTTCAATTTATTTTCATTTATATAGCGCCAAATCACAAATCGGTCTGCTCTGTGTCAGCCTGATCCCGTCAGATCTCAGGAGCTAAGCAGAGCAGGATCTGGTTAGTACTTGGATGGGAGACCTCTTTGGAACACCAGCAGCTGTGTGTGTTTCTCCAGGTAAAACTGGAGTTGCGTCAGGAAGGGCATAAAACTTGTGCCAATTACCAATGCGGATCTGGTTGTATTCGCTGTGGCGACCCCGAACAAAAACCGGGAGCAGCTGAACAACAAATAGCACTTATAATGGTTAGGGTTATAGTGTGTTGTGCACATGCGTCAATACTGAGGTAACACAACATGTTGTCTGGGCAGTTTCTGCGATAGAAAAACAACCGACCCCCTCCAATCAGTAATATTAATTTTGCTGACAATATGTTTTAATATCTCACACCACGTACCCTGTGTACTGACAGCCTGCTTAATGTGTGTAGCCATCTTCACAAATGGTCCACACCTCATAGGGTCTCTCACAAACACACTCTGCTTTGAGGTAACAGTATGGTGTTGGAAAATCCGGTCTTCTTATGGTGACACCTGACAAAAGGTCAGCACTGGTCACAGCTGAACAATATTTCAGTGAGTTATACTCCAGTCATGTTATAAATCTATACCAAATTATTTGTCTGTTCATAACAATTCCAAAAAGGTATTGTTTGCACTATCTATGATGGAATGTTATGGAGTTATGGGGTAAAAATAGCAAAAATGGTGACAAAGGTCAGTTTCAGTTTGTACAGGGGTCCAAACTATACCTTTTTGGAATTGTTATGAGCAGACAAATAATTGGTAATATGGTTTTTAGCATGATTGGAGCATTTTTACATTTTAACCTTTGTGTAATTCTTTATTGACCCCTACCTGGCTAGAACTACCACCCTGGGATGGTTATCATACATTTTTGTGTAGGCCATGGTACACTGAGGCTGGATTCTAAGTGTCATTTTATCACCTTACATGGTACCAATTAGGTCAAAATTGATGACTGGCTCTTAGACAAGTTGTGATATTTTTTTCTTTCACATACCCGCGAATGTCCTTCAGTGTCCATCTCTGTGCCATAAGTGTCTGCATATATCGTGACAGATGTCCTTATTAACAAACATAACTTATTGGCTAATGTTGCAACTGCCCAGCTTCCATGTTGTGCATCTGGGTATCTGGGGACCCTAAGCACCCGCTTGTCTCTTCATAGAATAGAGCAACAGTCCAACTTTACCAGCCAAACCTAATACCCATTTACAGCTGGATGGACTGCGACGATGCAGAGGACCAAGGACACAGACGGGTAGAATGACTGGGAATCAAACATGTTGAAAGCCCAACTCCTGTCCCACGAAGGTACCTACCCTACATAGCACCACTGATCAGCCCAAATCTATACCCTCTTACCCTGTTGATACTGTAAACTTTGGCGCTTGTAACCGACAGCTGTTTAAATAGTTCATAAATTTTTTTGTATGTTACTAACAACAGTTAACAACTATAAATCTATTATGTTTGAATGAAGAAATAAGTTTTGTCCTTTTAGACACGAGTACAAAATACACTATTCAGGTAGATGTGAGGACAGATATCTTAAAATCTCATGGGACAATGTTTGTCACTTGTCAAACAGTGAGTCTGCTCATGTAAGAACTCCACCCTTGTGAAATTGCTCAGTGGTGAGGTCATCCTTCATGTTTTAATCCTTGGACCAAAGCACCAGATCCTCCCTTGGTAAATAAAGCAATATAACATTAGCAGAGAATAATATTTCATCTCAAGTGTTCTGACATTGTTGCCATTCATCCAAGGGTTCAGATTCCATGTTCTACAGTATCACAGGACAATATACCCAGTCTCAGATAACAGCTTACAGTTGTGCTGAGTCACGTGTTTGACCCATTTGTTCTTAATACCAGTTGAAAAAGATAAGGTGTAAAGAAACAAAACAAACAAGCCTACATCAGATAAAAGATAAAAGGCATATAGCCAAACAAACAAAAATTCTACATTATCAGTGGCTCAGAGCATAAGATTTTTTTTCCCCTGAACCATTCGGGCAGTGAAGTGACTCAAGACCAATCACAAGTCAGTGATGTCATCAATGCGACTCAGATTTGTAGTTTTTTTTTTCCCCCTCAATGTTTGGGGCAGTGCAATATGTACACTGACTGTCATCACCAGTCTGGACCATCGTGTGTTAGAGGTGGGTGGATCGATCCTAATATCGATAATATCGATACCAACGCTGCTACTGATATTGAATGATCCTCGTGTAAAACGATCGATACTCAAGCTTTTTTTCTCTCCCGCACGCACTGACTGCTGCGCATGCAGATTCATCAAAGTCTACTCTCTGTCTCTAAGGTCAGCGCTGCGCTGTGTCACATAACACGGAGCAGCGCACCCTTGTATTGTGGTTTGTCAGCCCTCGACCTCAGGAGATTTTGTTTTAAGTTGTGTTGAGTGATATTTTTTTAAACAAAAATGTTGATTGTGATAATAAAGTATTTTGTTGTCACGTACAATGTTTGGCGAAATTCTACCCTAGGTCTTTTGGATCCTTGGATCTATGAAGCTTAAATATGAAAAAGTATCGGTATCAATATCAGCGATACTGGGCCTGTATTTACTTGGTATCGGATCAATACCAAAATTCCCGGTATCGCCCACCTCTATCACGTGTCCATGAGAGGACAAAAGCATTATATACTAGTATATCATGTAACTATGACTTTCTGTACATTTTGCACAGCAAAGACTACCTTTTTTAAAAAAAAAAAATGGTATACTTAAATAAAAGATTACTCAACAAAAAAAGGTACTGATAAGCTGCAATCATATTCATTGCAACTGCATGTACCGTTTGAAATTTACATAACAAAATCTATTTGCATGTTTATTTTAAAACACAAATCAAAACCAATGAATTGCAATGCATTATTATCTCAGTAGCAAGAGATGGTACAGACTGGTCAACACACAATCTCAAATTTGTGAGGAGTGTCCTGGTTTAAAAAAAAAGAACATATAAAATCAATTGTCTCCCATCAGTTTTCAAATTCAGTCATGCTGTGCTTTGCTGTACTGGTATAATAATGATACAGTGTGTAGATGATGTCATCTGTGCACAAAGTACAGTAGTGTTCAGAATAATAGTAGTGCTATGTGACTAAAAAGATTAATCCAAGTTTTGAGTATATTTCTTATTGTTACATGGGAAACAAGGTACCAGTAGATTCAGTAGATTCTCAACAAGACCAAGCATTCATGATATGCACACTCTTAAGGCTATGAAACTGGGCTATTAGTAAAAAAGTAGAAAAGGGGGTGTTCACAATAATAGTAGTGTGGCATACAGTCAGTGACTTCGTCAATTTTGTGGAACAAACAGGTGTGAATCAGGTGTCCCCTATTTAAGGATAAAGCCAGCACCTGTTGATCATGCTTTTCTCTTTGAAAGCCTGAGGAAAATGGGACGTTCAAGATATTGTTCAGAAGAACAGCGTAGTTTGATTAAAAAGTTGATTGGAGAGGGGAAAACTTATACGCAGGTGCAAAAAATTATAGGCTGTTCATCTCCAATGATCTCCAATGCTTTAAAATGGACCAAAAAAACAGAGAAAAGGGAAAACAACCATCAAAATGGATAGAAGAATAACCAGAATGGCAAAGGCTCACCCATTGATCAGCTCCAGGATGATCAAAGACAGTCTGGAGTTACCTGTAAGTGCTGTGACAGTTAGAAGACGCCTGTGTGAAGCAAATTTATTTGCAAGAATCCCCCGCAAAGTCCCTCTGTTAAATAAAAGATGTGCAGAAGAGGTTACAATTTGCCAAAGAACACATCAACTGGCCTAAAGAGAAATGGAGGAATATTTTGTGGACTGATGAGAGTGAAATTGTTCTTTGTGGGTCCAAGGACCACAGACAGTTTGTGAGACGACCCCCAAACTCTGAATTCAAGCCACAGTTCACAGTGAAGACAGTGAAGCATGGTGGTGCAAGCATCATGATATGGGCATGTTTCTCCTACTATGGTGTTGGGCCTATATATCGCATACCAGGTATCATGGATCAGTTTGGATATGTCAAAATACTTGAAGAGGTCATGTTGCCTTATGCTGAAGAGGACATGACCTTGAAATGGGTGTTTCAACAAGACAATGACCCCAAGCACACTAGTAAACAAGCAAAATCTTGGTTCCAAACCAACAAAATTAATGCCTCACAGATGTGAAGAAATCATGAAAAACTGTGGTTATACAACTAAATACTAGTTTAGTGATTCACAGGATTGCTAAAAAAAGCAGTTTGAACATAATAGTTTTGAGTTTGTAGACTCAACAGCAGATGCTACTATTATTGTGAACACCCTCTTTTCTACGTTTTTTTTTTACTAATAGCCCAGTTTCGTAGCCTTAAGAGTGTGCATATCAATCATGAATGCTTGGTCTTGTTGGATTTGTGAGAATCTACTGAACACTATTGTACATGGAGGTTTTTGTGAGTGTGTGTTTTTTTTTTTTTTTGTAAGGCTAATTTTCTTCCAAATAAAATAGTTACACAATAAAGAAACTTTTATTAAGTAAAATATTCATAATCTTGTTTTTTAAAACCGCTATTATATTAGAATTCATCAAAATGGTAAATGGACTGCATTTATATCTAGCGCTTTTCCATCTGCATCAGATGCTCAAAGCACTTTACAATAATGCCTCACATTCACCCCAATGTCAGCGTACTGCCATACAAGGCACCCACTACACACCGGGAGCAACTAGGGGATTAAGGACCTTGCCCAAGGGCCCTTAGTGATTTTCTGGTCAGGCTGGGATTTGAACCAAGGATCCTCTGGTCTCAAGCCCAACATTACTAGGCCATCACCTGCCCATCCCTCATCTAAATGTAAAAAAATCTAAATACTGAAATACTTGAATATATTGCAGTGAATGAATATTAGCACATCGTTGTAATCTATTACAATGAATAGATTACAATGGATTAATAATACTCTAAAACCCTGTGATGCATCAAATCTTTACACTGTATACATGGATAGTGTAGGTTGGTTAAAGTCAGCATATGGCTTGGCCAAAGGTTTGTCCACAGTAAATTTGAATACTTTTAGATAGAATGAGTATGACATACAATGGAAAACGTAGATCAACAAAATATTTTGACAAGGCATTTCTATATCAAAATTGTTCAAATATCTCTGGCATCAATTTTTTTTTTTTTTTTACAACTTTCTAAAAATGTCAGGGACCTGGACCCAAAAATGACTGGCCACGAATGCGAGACTCACACATGAGCGTAGTGTAAAAAAAAAAAAATGTTTTACTGAAGAGCCAGAAAAAGGTCGGTACACAGGTAAGGAAGTCAAAATCTGCAACAGTATCCAAAACATGAGACAAGGTCAAGGTCAAAAACAGGTAAAAGGTGCAGTACAGGGCAAGGCAAAACACAAGATCAACAACTATGGCAAAAAGATCTGGAACAAAGACACTAAGATGCAACAAACTG